>NC_143399.1:4205679-4363867 GCF_052110815.1 Crocodylus siamensis
ACCACAATGATCTCACTAGCCCGAAATTCATCCTGGTCTTCATCAGCAGTTTGCTTTCCCTTATTCTCCTCCCTCTTAAGAGTTAGATCCTCCAGCCTCTGGTTATTTTAACAGCAATTCTTAACTTGTCATTATGCATCTCAAATCTTTGGAGATTCAGGCCTCACTGCACAGCAGGGCATCTCTAAAATAAATCTGCAATTTATACTAGTCTCATCAGTCAATTTTACCCTCACTCTACCTCATCACCTAATCATATTTTGGTTGTTTTCTGTATCATTCCCCTTGGTTTATTAGTATTATTTTGGTAATGAGGTACCTGATCTATCTACTTACGGTCCCAGTATATATGTGTGTGTATACCATACACACACACACACATATACACATACATACACATGTATACGTGTGTGTGTGTGTGTGTGTGTGTGTGTGTGTGTGTGTGTGTGTGTGTGTGTATGGTCCCAGTATATATATTTTCCTGCTCACGTGCAGGGGGGCTGGACCCAATGATTTGTAAGGTCCCTTCCAGCCCCTAACAACTCTGAAACCACGAAGGCACGCACTTCACATGTGGGTACACACCAACATGAATATAGTTATATGCATAACAAATAAGAGCATAATTCAGTTAACAGTCTAGCACAATGCCTGTACCAATCCTATTGCTATTGCCTGTATTACAACAAATACCACTTATCTGTATGGGCCTTAAGTACACCCACACTTAAGTGCATAGGATATTCCAGCCCCTTCTTCTCCTCTGTAAAGTAGCTGTACTCTGATTAACCACCGAGATCTGGTGAAGGGGAAGCAGCTATCGAAACACAGCTACAAGAAGGCTTACAATCGAGGGGAGCTGGTCCGTTCCAGAAGCTGCTTGGTGGCAGCATCTCTGCAATGACTATTAGATGTCTTGGAAAGGCTGGAAGCCAGTTCGTTTCAGGGCTCTTAATTGGGCAGCACTGACTATGCTGCAGACTTAATTAAGTTCAGGCGAGTGCATATCCCAGGCAACTACATGGTTATTCCTGCACCGCTGGGAATGTCTTCTTGACAGCTCTACAACTCAATTTGTGCTGACAACGCTGTGGACAAGAGGTCACCTTTGCTCACCAGTTACCTGAATTGTGCTATAAACACCCATGATCTTTTACTCTGCGGCGTGCTCTTTGGCATTCTCTCCTAATCTATCTGAGCTTGTCTTTTGCCCTTTGCAGGTTCAGCGATGTAAAGCGCATACGTGCTTATTTCCTATGAGCAGCGTCCACCATGCACAAACTTATCAGTGTTAGATAGGTCAGGAAAACTCCACGGCATTAATTTAGCAAGAAACCTGCTCATTAATTGAAAAGTCTGTTTGCTGAGAGAAATCATTTCTGATCACGGTCATCCCCAAACAGCAGGTAATTGTGCCCTCTAGCGGATTTTGGCTGGGCTCAGGGTCTGAGACACAAACTTTTCTTTTCTTTTTTTTTTTTTTGATGCCTATTCAAGACAGCATGCACCGTTTTCACTAGCACATGTGATGAAGAAAGGCAATGGTCTATGCTTCAGGGGCATTTCATGCATTAAAAGCCTAAACGATCCAGTAGGATCTCCTGTGCTAGAGACACTGGAGAATTTCACGCACCGGCTTCTGGATCAGGTCCAATCATTTTCAGCCCCATGAGGTCTCATATCGAAAAAAATATCCGGGATTAATTTAGGCAATCAAAGGCAATTTGGCTGTGGTGCATAAATACTTCTGATGAGAAAATACTGGGGCGGTTGCAAATAAAGCCCTGGACTAGAACGTGGGAAACATGGGATCTAATCCAGCTCTCCCACTAGTATGTGCATGTGCAAGCCATTTCCTCTCACTGTGCCTCAGTTTCTCCATCTGTAAAACTGGGATGTGATACCAGCCTCCTTTATAAAGCACTTTTTTCAAGGATTTTCCCCAAGACCAATGTGAGGCCCATAAGCCTCACATCGGTCTTGGGGAAAATCCTTGAAAAAATTATCAAGGATCACATCTGTGAGGGGCTGGCAGGGGAGACCATGCCCAGGGGCAATCAGCACGGGTTCATCAAAGGCAGGTCCTGCCAGACCAACCTGATGGCCTTTTATGGCCAGGTAACTAAATCTGTGGATGATGGTGTCACCATGGATGTAGTCCTTCTGGACTTTAAGGTGGCCTTGGACACTGTCTCTTACCCCATTCTCATTAATAAATCGAGCGACTGTGGCATTGATGCCTGCACAATTGGATGGGTCAAAAATTGGCTGATGGGGCGCACCCAGAGAGTAGTGGTGGACGGGTCGTATTCGACCTGGCGGGATGTGAATAGCGGGGCCCCCAAGGGCTTGGCATTGTTCAACATCTTCATCAGCGACTTGGATGAGGGGATGGAAAACACATTGTCCAAGTTTGCCAATGACACCAAGATGTGGGGAGAGGTAGGCATGCTTGAAGGGAGAGAGAGGCTGCAATTAGATTTAGACAGAGTACAGAAGTGGGCAGATGGGAAGAGGATGGGCTTCAACGTAGACAAATGCAGGGTGCTGCACCTGGGGAGAGGGCACCCACAGCACACAGACGGGTTGGGGAGCTCCCCTCTTGCGAGCAGAGGCAGAAAGGGATCTTGGAGTCATTACTGACTCCAAGATGAACATGAGCCGCCAATGCCAGACCGCAGCCAGCAAAGCCAACCGCACCTTGTCGTGCATCCAAAGGTGCATCTCAAGCTGGTCCAGAGAGGCGATACTCTCCCTCTATGCGGCACTGGTCAGGCCGCAGCTGGAGCACTGCCTCCAGGTCTGGGCACCGCACTTCAAGAGGGATGTGACCTGCCTTGAGAGGGTCCAGAGGAGGCCACACACTTGGTTGCAGGGCAACAGGGCAGGCCCAATGAGGAGAGGCTGAAGGACCTGAACCTGTTCAGCCTCAGCAAGAGGAGGTTGATGGAGGATTTGGTGGCTGCCTAGAAACTCGTTAGGGGAGATCAGCAGCAAATAGGAAGGGCCCTATTCCCTCCAGCAGTACCTGGGGTGACGAGGAACAATGGCCAGAAGCTGGAGAATAGGTTCAGGTTAGAGATTAGGAGACAATATTTCACTGTTAGGGTGGCTAGGATCTGGAACCAACTTCCTAGGGAAGTGGTCCTTGGGCCTACCTTGGGTAAATTCAAAAAGAGGTTGGATGAACACCTGTCTGGGATCGTGTGATCCCAGCGTGTGCTCCTGCCAGTGGCCGGGGGTCAGACTAGATGATCTGTTCAGGTCCCTTCTGACCCCAAAATACTATGAAACTATAAAACTTTGACAGATACTAAGGAAGCATCTATACAACAGGAAGGTATTATTACACACATTTTCTTTGGTGGAGGAAGGCACAACATGAATGGCTGGAAGTTAAAGCCAGACAAATTGATAAATAACAGGAATAGAGGGAGAGGGATGAACCACAACAGCCAAAGGGAACAATGAATTCCCCTTTTCTGTAAGTCTTCAGATGAAGACCAGTCGCCTTCCTTGAGAGACCTGGGTTAGTGATACTAGTTGTTGGGCTCAATACTCCCAGCAACTAAAAGAAATCTTCTGGTCTCAGCTCTGCAGGTCTGATTAGACCATCTAGTGGTCCTTTCTGGCAAGCCTGCTTTAATGACTTCACATGCCAGACGGGGAACTTAACCATGGCCTCCGGAAAGTTGTTTGAACAAGGAGATACCTTCAACTACTGACTACCTTCACTGCAACTTTTGCTCATCCATTTGACAGCTAACTGCCTTCCTGCCTCACCTCCCAGTAGAAATTGGGACCAGGTGAACTAGCCAGGACACAGGGAAACATCTTATATGGCCTTATGCCAGCCACCCCAGGGGCAACAGGGGTTAAGAAAATAGCCTGGCCTGGTGTGCTGATGCACAGTGAGGGATGGTGCAAATTCACAGTCCACTGGCTACTCCATGACAATGCCTCCTGTGGACACACCACAGGCATGGGAGCGTGTCCGACTTCCAGCATGCGACATGCTGTGAGCTGGCACCCTGGCTTTTGCACACTTGCTGCCCTGGAGAGAGAAGACAGGAAGAAACAACTCTTCCCACATTCACGTCCTTATGCTGCACTGATGGCCCAGCGAGCAGCCCAGGGTCTGCATCAGCTCCATGCTCCTCATCAGGGTATTTAGTGCGCCTGGCATTGGGCTGCTCCATTAGCTTCAATGAGGGTCCTTCCAATTCATACCAAGTGCAAGTGGGTGTGGGGGGAGAGAATCAAGCCTGGAAACCCTGTTCATCAAAGGCTCCCTGAGCTCATGTGCCAGATCCAACCTTCAAGCAAGTCATTAAGGTGCCTGATAACGTGCCACTCTCCCCAAGCCCCAAAGCCAGCACTGGTACCAAAGCAGGGCTGGACTTTCCAAGGAGTAAGACCTGCCGTCTTCCCATTCGGAGTCAGCAGGGGGCACGTCTGAGACACGCTACATTCAGAGCTCAATACGGGGAAGCAAACTCGACCCGTGGCTTGTAGCCAGTGCAGTGGTCTGGTTGGCATGCAGCATGTCTTAGATGAGAGCTGGTCAACCTGGGGCCTGTGCTCCACAAGTGGCACGGGTAGCCTCTGTATGTGGCACGCAGTAGGCCAGGACAGCAGAGAATAGGGCAGGAAACAGAGCAGCAACTCCGACAGGGAACAAAAACCAGAGCAGCAAGGAGTGGAGCACAGGGCAGGGGGGCAGAAAGCAGAGTGGCAGATCAAGCAGCGGAAGGGAAGCCCAGTGGCGTTTGGGGAGGGTGCAGGATCCAGCATCCTGCTTCCCAGTGACAGGATGGATGCCGAGAGGCAGGGTGAACGGGACATATCCCCCTGCAGCTTCCGGCACTCAGCGATACAGGATGCCCAATTCAGAGGCTGCTCCTGATCTCCCTTGTTCGATACCTACAGATGGACCTTTCCTCCAAGAAAGGCCTCCTTTATAAAGTACTTTTTCAAGCTGTCTGCCTCCACGGCGTCTCACGGCCACGAGTTCCACAAGTTGCTTACACGCCGTGTGAAAAAGCACACCCTTTCACTAGGTTTAAACCTACTGCCTAATGGGTATTAGGTCCTGTCCTAGCTGTGTTGCGTCTCATTCTAGCATTGAGAGCCATCTCTAGATCCCTATCGACTGTCCGTACTATTTAGTATTTGGTAAACTTCATCCCATCCCCACTTCAAAACATAAGATTTTTCAAGTGAACTTTCTCAGTGCACAGAAATGGGCTCAGTCAGAACAATGCCCCACACGGCAAATTAAGTATATGTCAGCAGTACACCATGCCCATTCAACAGATACCTTTTAGCCTCTCTGCACGTATTTTCTAATGCCTCTAAAGGGCTGGCCCCCAAATGCACAAGTTAGTGGCAGGCATGGGATCAGAGCCCAGGAGCTGTACAATCCTTGGGTCACTGCCCTTTACCCATGCAGAAAGACCTAACTGGCACCACTTACCAGCTTGCTGCAGAGAGAGCCTACAAAATCCCAAAGCAAGTTGTACCTGATATGGGGAAGATGTTGGGAGGGAAGTGAGACTATGTAGGTGGTCCAAGAAAAGATATTACCAAACACACCTTGCCTCTCATGTGTTCCCTGAACCATCAAGGCCACAATGCACTAACTTTGACGTTGAGTCAGGCATGGCTGAGGAACAGAGAAAGGGCTGCTGCCCTTGTCCACCAGTACCAGATTTGCAATCTTGGAAGAGTTGGGGAGAGAGGCACAGATATTCCAACAATAAAAATATTTCCATCCCTGTGGTTCCCCACATCAACAAATTCTGCCCCCAATCCACGCCTCCTTCCCCACCTGGATTCACCTTCCAACCAACAGCTCTTCTTCTCAAAGCCAAAGTGAGCCCTGAATTTCTGTTCAATTTAGGAAGAGGAAATATGATCTGCGGTTCTCAGCTGGAGGGAGCCGGTTTCTATGCTCAGCTCACAGAAGAAAGAAAAAGGTCTTCAGTTCTTGGACAAGTTAGACACTTGACCTAGTAGTACTGGCTGACCTCACACAATGGTTGTGAGGTTAAATCTGCTGCCTCTGTTAAGACGCCTAGAGAAACTCAACGGGAAAATGTTATAGAGGGAGAGTAAAATGGTGTTGCTTTCACTGAAGGAAAGCAGAAAAGCAACCTTTCCTGCAGGAAGCAAACTCCGCTGGTTTAAAGTGGAATTTTCCATTTATGTAAAAGGCCAGAATTTAAAATGAACTTTCTGAATCATTACTAGACGTCAGAAGGTCAGCGAATGCAAATGCATCGGCAGGGTGAATAAAAACAGCATCTTTAAAAATGTCAGTGAACATTTTTTCACGTTATCTCTCTCAAGGGGAAAATCCAAAGTGCTCCTGCATTAGGTGCCTTAAAAAACCCTCGTTAACACTCTCCTTTGGCCATGATGCCAACAAAAAGCACACTAGTGCACAGGTTGTTGGTTGGGACCCCTGTCCATCACTGTTACCTTGCAGCTGCTTATATCCATCTGTTGTCCTGTCACATGCTTCGCTTGGAAGCTCTTTGGGACTGCCTTTCTGTTGTTTGGCACATCTACAGCTGACACTACAGGAATAAAAAAAAAATACTTTTTTCTTGTAGAAAAATATCAAATTTGCCAAAACTGCATTTTCCCACTGGAAAGTCTTCCTGCCAAAAATTGCAACCAGAGACAATGATCATTTTTCCCTCCATAAACTCACCTCCTCCGTCTCGCATGTGGGCACACAATTAAGTAACTGGTATGGGGAAAAATGAAAAAGCCCTATTAATTAATCATCTTCCTTCCCACAACCATAACATTTGATTACCTTATTATCTTGGCACGAACAGCTGCAAACGCTATTATCAGTTTAGATGTTATCAAGCCCTTATGTAAATACAGGCTTAGCAGCAGCAAGGCCAAGCTCTCATTGCACTGATGTTCAACTTGCACAGGAGAAATGTTTCTTCTAGGTTTCTTTACATTTCCTGCTTGTTGTTTTGCAGCCAGCCCCTTGTACTATTTCTTGTCCTGCAATTATTGATGGGATTGGCTAGAAGAAAGCACTCTAAAATAGTGAGACACATGCCCTTACACAGGACACACCTGTCACAAGGCTTGATTAGAGATATGAGTCTGCTAGAGCCTCGAATTTAGGAGTGCTTAGCCTCTTCTTTCTGACAGCGGAGGCTAGATTGTAGACTCAAGACGTGCCAATGCCTGATGCTGAACTCCCATAGAGGGATGTCACATTGGGCATTTTCACAACTATACACACCTTTAAAGCAGGAAGTAGCCAACGTGGGGGAGGTCATCCTTATTTCTGCTCACAAAGGGAGACTGAGACATTGCACATGGAAGCACCATGTATCATATCAGCTATTCCTTGATACAAGGAGGATGTCGGTCAGCAGGGGGATTAGTGGTGAGTTTTAAGGAAGAGGAGTCCAATCCTTGCTCTGCAAGTTTCTCTGAAAATATAAGTGGTGCCTTGGGATGTACACAACTGTTGGCCAAGATGTTGTGTGCTTTCCTTCCTCCTCTGCCATTCCTCAGCTTCCTAAGCAAGACAGTTCTCTTCGAAGCGGGCTGTAGCTTGATGTCTGGTGCCGTACCACAGCACTTCCAGGGGACCTCCAGGGGAAAGAGAGGCAGCAGTTTGTAAAGAAGAGGTATGGTCTGGTATTTGTATCGCTAGAGCACCAACCAACCACCTGTGAAAACACACCTGGGTACTTGCAACCTAAGCAAAGACAAGATAAAGTCAATCACCCTCCACGACCAAAACCACCCTCTGCTGAAGAAGAACCCAGCTAAGGAAGAAGTTCAACAAAGACCCTTTTCCAGGAAGATGCCACTTTGCCTCTGCAGGGGACAGGGTTAACGGCCACCCCCTGCAGCCGAGATCACCAGAATAGTCTCCGATCCAAGCAGATACCGAAGAGGTCTGTGCGGTGCCAGGTTTCCTCACAGCTGCCTCCCAGGACTGCGGAAAAAGACTGCAAGTAAAACACAACTCCCGGTCTCCGTTGATAACCAAATCTTGTTCAACCAGAGAAATGATATGCCTCTCCCAGCCCAGTCCCACTCTCTTCTCCTCTTCTGGCCCACATTTCACCTTAGCCACAACTTGTAGGCCTGACTAGTCAATTTGATGTCGCTTCATTGACTTCAGTGGGTTCCTGCAAACTTCAGCCAAGTGATGGGGCGACTCGAGCCCGTAATTTCTGTTCACGAACCTGTGACAATTCTGAGATATCTGCTACAACGGCCGTCAGCAAGGCTCTGAAAATGTGTGCTGCTACCCTAATTGCTGGGGCCAGTGCAATCGTTAAGGAATGGCTGGTCTTTCCAAGGAATAAGAGCTGCCATATTTTCCACTTAGAAATCAGCAGGGATATTTTAGAGCAACTCTCTTGGTGGGTGGCTGACCAGGACAGGACTTTGATTGAAATATAGCATCTTAGACGATGGGGTATCCAGGGTGAGTAAGAGCTGTTCGGCAAAGAGAGGATTGGCAAATGAACTTTCTGAAGAAACAGTGGAAACTTCTTTCACCTCCGTAAGAAAGACAGGTGCATCTCCAGGGTACAGATCCAAGTACAAACATAGGGAGTTGGCTCTGGCCAAGCGAGAGGAGAGACAAGACAGGAAAACAGGGATCATTGTACCCAAATACAGAAGCGAATGATGTGCAACGAGGGGTGAGTCTAACCCCTCGTTCTAACAGTGCCTTAAGCACAGGATTAGGAAGCCACTCTAATCCTTGCTCTGATAATTGTTCCCTCTCTTGACAGATGCCAGCCACTTCACTTTTGGGTCTCTATTCCCGTTCTGACAAATGAGGTTCATTAGGATGCTGACAGGATTAGTTTGCAAAGGGTTCAGGACAAGACAGTTGGCTCCCTGCGCTCACTTAGGGACCAAAGGCTATGACGACTGCTTTGCACTTGGGAAACGTTTCACTTGGATTTTTATCCATATATATCTCCAGAAAAGACATTGGCTACTCTAGCTATGATCCAGCATCCTGATAGCATCAAGGAAGCCACCAGAGCAGAGCAGATGCTGCTTGTGAGACACTAGAAAGCATGAAAGGTGGAAAATGATACCACACACGGGGTTAGCTTGGCTCATTTTAATAGCTGCTGTGCTATAGCGTGTGTATGAGTGTGCCAGAGGATATTTTCACAGACATTGCTGTCCATCCATCTTAGGCAGAATCAACAAGGTTCTCCTTGTCGTGCTACATCGGACTATTTTTGTTGGACATGGTGCCTTTTCTGAAGCATAAATGAGTTTTGTTTTACCCTTCACATGCCATTATAGCTGAAGAGCTGGCTGTCGAGACATCTGACAAGGCCACTGAGTAGTCCCATTGGACCACATTAGGAAACTCAATATACAAACTCTTTATAATATCCTGTCATGAGTAAAATCATCTACAAGTGATGGACCTAGCGGCTGGAGGGCTGGATGAAGTTCATACCTCAGCTAAGAAGCCTGACATTCCCAGAGCCAAACTCAGCTGAGTTCTTCTGTCCTTAGCAGAACACAAAATGCAAAGCATGCATCTATGTAGGAAGCCCCACACATCAAGCAGAGAGTAATCTGTCTTCAGTCACCAATCCCATTATCTTTTCACTGCTGGATAAGAAAGGGAGCTGTATAACCTTCACACAAGACAAAAAGCCTGACCCATGCAGTCAAGAGTGGAGGACACCCATAAACACAGTGTTTGCTGAAAATAAATACCTTTTATTATCTCTTTCCAACTGCTGAAACAAGCAGTTGTTCTTCCTCATGTTATTTATTGTTTCCAAAGTAATACACCACTTGGCAAGAAAGTTATGGAATAAACTGTTCTGATGAGACTGACCTAAGGTCTTATGTTCTACTCTGTCCATGCTTACGTTGCCTCTTATCCTAAACTACCATTTTGCTTCAATATAAAAGTCAGGCATGAATATCAGACTTTCTGCTCCTCTTGTTACCACTCCTGTGGCTACCAGTTTTACAGTACACACACTCTCTTTTATCACGATTCAAAAAAAAAATTAAATAAAAAGCCTAAGTAAGGAACCGGTCCATTGTGAAATTCCAACTGCCTCTTGCCCAGAAGTTGCAGAGAACAGGCACTAGGATTTCTCAGTCCAATTTCGCTGTCAACTGTCTTCCAAGTCCGCTCTGCTCAAGCTCTGCTATGACTGACATGTACTTAAATTCATTAGGTCTGTGGTTAAAGGTCTCCACTAATCCAAAGGTTTCTGAACGATCTGTTGCGTAGAAAAGCTGGACCTGGTTAGCAATGCACTGGGCTTCAGAGACGTTCTGCATGGTTGGGAAAAGGGGAGACAGAGAGAACCAGTTAGATGAGATATTGCCTTAATATTGATGCAACAGCGCCCTGCTATGAAAGGATGTAAACAGCACCTCCTCCAGCCTGCTGAACGAGCCTCCTATACCTCCTGACTCAGCTCAAAACTTGCCACAATCCTGCTCCATCCTGTTCCTAACTTGCTTACTCTTTCATAAAGCTGCTCTGCTTGTCAAGTCTGCACCATCCCTCTCATGTCCCCCCTCCCTATAAGCCACTATGGATTCAGATCTCCCTTTCTCCTTCTCCTTCTAGATGCCTGCCTTCCCCTGTAAAAGTATCCAGCCTAACTCATATGAAATACAGCTCATAACAAAGGCCTACGCTACAGGCAGATTTCTGCAGTATGACCTGGGGAGTCAGGGTGTACATTTTAGTAATAGCCAGACCCCCTAAGTGGAGGTAGCTATAAAGTATCTTGCACTCTTATATTCTTCACAACAGAAATTTGTTGGACCACATTGACCACCACAGGAAGCCCTTCCAGGAGTGCATGAAGGAACCCAATGAACATGTCATACATTCTTCTTCTCATCCTCTCCTCAAACGAAGAAATGTGTATGGTGGACAGTTGTATGTGGTGCGTTCTTGCCCACATGGATGCTTACATTTGTTAGAAAATGCAAGGTCCTAAATAAATACAATCATCTGGTACTTAAGAGTGGAAAGCAGGGAGATCTGTGATGATCTTTATCCCACCCTTCTGGAAAAAGATCTTCCCATACTGAAGTCCCTTCATATGCATATCTACAGCCACAGCAGGAAATGATACAAATGGAGGGTGGTTCACCTTGTGCAACCATGCCCAATAAATGGCCAAATTTCACCTCCATTTTCAAACTGCTACAGAAAGGCTTGGATGTTATCCAATGTATTAGCCACATAAAATTATGCAAATCGTTTCCCACTCGGATTGCCGGCCAGCAGTTTTTTGTGAATTTTCACTATTCACGTGGGGGTGTCCAGTTTGACCGGACATTCAAATCACACATTGTGCTTCTAGCCCTTGATTGGATGAGGAACTCTAAAAGGGCTCTACAGGACTTAACTTTTAATTAAATATTGCAACAGTGGATGTTGATATAAAAGCCAAGCAAGCAAAGACAGGCTTCTCTTACAAAGAACTTGGAGTCCATTTCTGCTGTCATCAGCACTATTCCCTTTTCCTTCTGCAGCTCAGGATAGTGGTATAAGATCAACTGGCTGGCAGCAGCTTCACCTTGGGTCTGCAAGAGAAAACTTGACTTTGTGATAGTGCCCTCTAAAAAGCTCTAGCTTCATTGCAAGTTAACAGCTATGCTGAGAATGCACTTGAATATCAATGGTATTAGCACAATACATTTAATATTAATTAATATGAATTTTAAATTAATTACATTTTTATTTGTTAAAATGAAATGAAATTAAATAAAAATAATTAATTAAAGTAATATTATTTAATATTAATTCACGGTGATTTGCATCATCACAGAACCTCACAGGAGGCGAGAGGCTCCGTACCAGCTATGAACTGACTGCCCAGAGGAGCTTCCCATCTCTTGACTCCTCTGTGAAATCCTATGAAACATGAACTTTCATTTCTACCCAGGAGAACTTTTACAAGCTTTTTTCCAATGCCCGATGAAGGGTGTTTGTGCCCAAAAGCTTGCAATTAAAGAATTTTTTTGCAAAAATCTTGTTGGTCTAATAAAAGATATCACCTCTACAAGTCCTAATTGCTTTAAATATTAACTTCAGACACCTCAGTCAAGAGATCCCGCCCTGTCCTAGCAAGGTCAGAGTAAGGCTGCTTTTAATTCACAGCCAATTAGTTGCAATTTCATGTGTTTATATTAATCAGTGATTCATAGAGTTTAAAGCCAAAGAGAACCAGGTCATTGTGTGGTCTCATTTTCTTTGCATCACAGGCAATTAAGTTTCACCCAGTTACTCCTGTATTAAGTCTAATTATAGGCATTTGACTGAAGCACAACTTGTATTTGGATAAAGCAGAATTACAAATAAGGTATCTAGTCTTAAAATACCAAGCAATGGAGAATCCACCACTCCCCTAATTTGTTTCCCCGGGGAGTCACTCTTACCATTAAAATGTGTCCCTTATTAGATTAAAGGAATCATCAGTGCCCATGAAAACCTTTAAACACTAATTGATTCGCTCTTTGATGCATTTGAGAAGCTAAATCAAACTGAGCCCTCAGAGTGTCTCACTATAAAGATTTTTTTCCAGATCGTAAATAATCTGTGGGTCTTTTCTGAAATTTCTCCAGGTTTTGTTTTGTTGGTTTTTTTTTTTTTTTAAATCCTTGAAAAGATACTAGAAGTACTTTGCAGAGTTCTCTTAGCAATCTTTGTGTGGAGGAAAGCACACCTCCCCCTGCATCTTCACCACCCCCTTTTTAATGCATCTTTTTGCCTTAGCATTGTACTGGGACAGGGTGTCTTCAGGGTTTTTGCTGTCCACGACGTTGTTCAACACTGCCGTAGATGACAGAAGAATGGCTGCATTCCCCGTTCCCAGACATCTCTCGTGGTGTTTGGCTAAGAGGGGTGGGCAAAATGGCAGAGTGGCACAGGCTGGGCAATGGAGACCACCATGGGCCCAATCTGGCCTGTGGGCCAGGCTTTGCCCACCCCTGCTCTACAAAAACACATTTCATTTTGCCAGACCCCAGCTTACCAAGCAAGCCAGCCTGCTCCATAAGACTGCTCTGGCCTTGTTACATGCCACACTGCCAATCTCTGTCCTAGCCACAACATTTATCAGTGGTGATTTCATATTCATTCCTAGATGATTGATAAAAGTACAGAATAGCCTCAATGCCAGTATCAATTCCTGTACAACTCCACTAAACACACCCTTATTTAATGTTCTCCAGTTGATATCTGTCAGCCAGTCACTTCTCAATCCACGTAGCACGTATTAGTATTGTATATTGATGTTTTAATTACAAAAGGTCACAGGGTACTAAGTCAAAGCTCATCAAAGCTGAAGCATCTCACAGCTATGCAGTTAATTTTATCAGATGTGAAATCTCAAAGAATGCAATCAGAGTTGACAAGATGTATTTTCCATAAAACCCTGCTGATTGGTATTAATTATATTCCTTTTTAACTCTTTAAATCTGTATTAGCTTTTCCATTCTTTTGCTGGAGACAGATGTTGGTCCAACCAGCCTACGCTTCTGTGCATCATTTCTTTTGCCGTTTTTGAACACTGGGTCAACGTGAGTGCTTTCTCAGCCTCCTTGAGTTTCCCTGATATTCCAAGACTTGTTAGAAAATAATATTGGTGGGCCTGAAATCTCCTCAGACAACTCTTTTGAGATTCTTAGGTGCAGGTTATCAGGGACTGTTGAAAAAAAACACAATTATCCCCAGCAGGTGTTGGACACCATTCTTTTTAGTTACAAATGTATTGAAAATGCATCGTACGAGGATGTTGAAGTAACTTTAACACCTTGGCTCTTTACAGATACAGGTCAGAAATATCTACTGAAAACTTACCCTTCTGTGCATCACCTACGTTTATCTGCTAGGAGGCCTTCATAAATGCTAGGATTTGTTTTGTTCCCAATTATTCAAAACTCATCCCTACTGTCCTTAGCCTTGGATTCTTCCCCATTTTGAGCTTCCATTATCAACGTCCTGCCCTCCATAGCCTCTTATTTGTTATATTAGCTAATTTATTTCTAATTTATTACTTTTACTTTGCTATGCAACAAGGACTGACTTTTAACTGCATTGGCTTGCTTTCTTGACAATGAACTTAGTTTAAAACTCCATTTTCATTCACTTTTTTTGTCTAAATCTTTCTTCCCGACTGACTCCATATTTAATTTTCTGCCGTTTGAGAAGTGGACTCTTTTGAAGAGCCAGATATCCACCATTGATTGCAGACCTTCTTGTTCAGCCACACGGATTCTAATCATGTCATTATCACTGGCTCAGGCACCCACCAGCTTCTTGTTCAATGATTAATTGATCTTCTGCTTCGGACACCATTATGACTGAAAACCCTCACGGCAGCTGCAACACCTTTTCGTGTTAGACAAGCATCATCTACAATAAACCTTGAAGTACACAGTAAACAAGTGTCAAACAAATTTCAAAGAGAAATCAGAAATCCATCAAAAATGAACAACTCTGTCAACACACAGCAAAATTAGGGTGGTAGAAACCAAGGCTTTTATGGGTGTTTCCCTTGCAGCATATTAATAAGGCAGTAAATACAGAAGCAAAGAAATGCCAGAGAACTATTTAAATGCCCCTTATGTTAAATTCTACGATGCCACTGTGAGCCACATATCCACGTTTATTTTTTGCCAACTTTATGAACTTCACTGCACAGCTTAGAGAGTTTATAATATTATGACTGCTTGAGAGTCAAAGGGAGTGTGAAAACTGCAAAAATGCCAGTGAAACCATTCACATCTTTGGTATGACTTTACAGTATGTGATGAAGTTGTGGAGTTCACGACTGCAGGTGGTCAAAGATAATAATTTAATCTTACATATGTATTTATCACGTTTAATTCTCAATGATCCCACAGCTACTTAGATAGAAAACATGTCAGCACACAGCTGAAATGCAGTTTTCCCAGAGGTGAACCATGTCAGCTATTTTCAACGCTATAGCACAAGTGTAAGATGAAGGGAAATATATCCTCCCCAACTAAAAATGGAAAAGCAATATACTGAGGCTGGAAGTGTGTGACTAGCCGGGGTTGACCTTTCTTCTTTAGCAAGAAGCAGCTTTACATGTTTAGTAGCCGTAGCTGCCACATCTTTGGTTTCAAGCGTAATCCAGAAGATGGAAAGCTCACTAATGCAATACCATGCTGCAGCATGGAGTCAGTATTATTTGGGGATAATGATGCTGAATTCCTTTATGAATTGCTGAGAGACCAGCTGTCTGTGCGGTGTACAGGCTAGCAGGGCTGCGCAAGATGGCAGAGCTCCGTTTCGATGTTTCACTGTTTCGTTTCGAATTTTGTTTCGAGTCAAAACAGCTGATCTGTTCGGTTCCATCAACATATTTTCGCCGTTTTGACTGTAGGATATAATGAGGATGGTCAAAACAGCCTATAACTTTGTCATTTCTGGCCTAATTTGAATTAAGCTTGCAGGAATGGTAGCCCCTTGAGGCCACAAAGCCTGCTAAGTTACAAGGAGATAGGTGCAGGGGGGGTCAGAGAAACTACACAACAAAATCTTGAAAGCAAAACTCATGTCATGTGTATGTGCTAAGCCACAGCGGGGTCAAAACTGCAGGCTGCTAGCAACTGTTCATCAGGGCACCCTTGGGGAAAACTAGGAGTAATGGTCACAGTCTAGACACCCTAGTTGTGAAGCTGTTTTTTCTAACGTTGAGCCTGAAATGATCTTCTAGGAGTTTGTGACCTTTATTCCTACTTTCTCCAAGGGTGCCCTGGTGAACAGTTGTTCACCGAGCCCATGCTTCTGATGCAGCAGTAAGTCCCCTTTCAGCTTTCTCTTTTTCAGGCTGAAGAGTCCCAGGTCCCTCAGCCTTTCCTCATATGGCCTGCTGTGCAAGTCTCTAATCATATGGGTAGCCCTTCTCTGGATTCTCTCAAGCTTTACCATGTCCTTACTAAAGTGCAGAGCCCAGAACTGGACGCAGTACTCCAGCTGCGGTCTCACCAATGCTGAGAAGAGCCGGAGAATAGCTTCTTTGCAATGGTTTTGCTGGAGATGCATCAGTTGATGCATGCCAGCGTATTGTTGGCCCTGCTGGCTACAGCATCGCACTCATGTTTGTACTGTGGTCAATTATTACCCCCACGCCTGTGGTGGCAAGTGATGGGGGATCTTCAGTTTTGCTGCCTGATGTGAGGCAGCAGTTGCACAAGCACCCATGTCATGAGTTTTTCTATCAGCAGTGAAGGGTTCAGGGCCCCAGAACCCGCCTGCACCTATCTCCTTAACAGCTGGTAGGCTTTGGGCTGCAGCCAGGCCTGCAGTAGTTTTCCCCCCCCATGCCCCAAGACAGACACAGTTGCACCAGCACCCACGACACAAGTTTGGCTGTCAGCAGCCAGAGGTGCAGGGCCCCAAAACCCCAGCACCAATCTTTGTGAAATCTGGCAGGTTTTGTGGCCTCAGCAGGGGCTAGCAGGCCTGCAGTTTTGACCCCGGTGGGGCTTAACACATACATGTGACACGAGTTTTCCTTTCAAGATTTTGGGGTGCAATTTCCCCGAGCCCCTGGCACCCATCTCCTTGAAACTGGGCAGCCATCATGCCCTCAGAAGGGGCTACCATTCCTGCAAGTTTCCAAATCAGGCCAGCAGTGACAAAGTTATAGGCTGTTTTGACCATCCCCATTATATCCTATGGGCGAAACACTGAAGCAGCATCGAAACGGCAAAACATTTTGACTTGCCTCATTTTGTTTCAAGGCTGTTTCAACTATATCTGTTTTATTTTGCTGTTTCAACCTTGAAACAAGTCAAAACAGCATCAAAACAAAACTGGTGTTGAAATTTTGCACAACCCTACAAGCTAGGTATTATTCTGTAGCTCCAGAGGCATGCCTGCTGCTTTGCTCACCAACTAGTTTCATAGTTGGTCGGGTCGGAAGGGACCTGAGCAGATCATCAAGTCTGACCCCCTGCCATGGCAGGGAAGAGTACTGGGGTCAAGCGACCCCAGCAAGGTGTTGTCCAGCCTCCTCTTAAAGCCCCCCAGGGTAGGAGCCAGCACCACTTCTCTTGGAAGTTGGTTCCAGATCCTAACCACCCTGACCGTGAAGTCGCCTCCTGATATCTAGCCTAAATCTCCCCTCTACCAGCTTGTGACCATTATTCCTGGTCACTCCTGGCAGTGCTCAGGGGAACAGGGACTCCCCCAGTGCCTGCTGGTCCCCTCTGACTACTGACTTCTGAGCAGGTTACTATCCAAGACAGACCAAGACCCACAAGGAATAACAAGCTAAAATGGGCAGGAGAAACGCTTCTGTGATGCAGATCGTTGGTTCTTCCCCACCCCTTTCTTATTTGAATAAGTAGTTTATTTAAGTCCAAAGTTAAAGGGACCTAAATAAAGTGAGAGAGCAGTGGATGCAAGATAACAGTTGGATGGTGAAATAAAAAGCAGTTCTAGAAAAGACTTGAAAGAAGAGACAGGCTGGCTGACACACCACTCCGAGGGGACGCTCTGTTAAGGAACAAAGATAAAAGGCAGAGACCAATGGGAGGACACACAACTGTGATGCCCAGGAACAACTGCCACATGCTGAAGATTTGGAAATCTCCCATCGCGGAACTGGAGAGAGTACAATCTTATTTAGCCAGCCTTGCCTAATATTTAACTAAGGGGCAGTATTGGCTGCAATTTCAGGATAAAAAGCTCTTAGGTAGATTTTAAGATGCCGGGACAGTGTTTTGAGATTGATATCTGCAGGCTGAGAGAAGGGCAGCTAAATACTTCAGGTACGTACTGTCCGTCTGCGGGGAGGTGGAAGGAAGCCTTGCAAACACAACTAGGCACATTATGAATTCTAAGGATGGGACTGACCTGTGAAGTTACAGGACCACCAGACAAGGCAGGGCACTTCAGCAGACAAATTAATGGTTTCATCTGGTATGGCAAGCATAATGGGAAGGAAAAAAACCCCACTAAGAGACCAGAGGAACGAGAGGACTGAGACCTCTCTCTAGCTTGCAACACTAGACCGTCACAGAATATGAAAGCTCAGTTTAGAATCAAGTGCCAACAGTATAAATGGTATGTTCCAGCTGGATGAAACTGCAAATTATTGCTTCATTTTTTACAGAGTGATTCTATGATGTCATATTTGTGTGTTTTTAAGTGGCATCTCTCTCGAGGTCTCAAGCAGAGCATAATAAATGCAGCGTCTCAACCCTGCTGGCTAATTAAAGCACCCACCTGAATGTTTATAAGCGAAGTAAAGTGCAATTCTGCCCCTGACCACTGTCCCACGAAAAATTCATAGCCTTCTTTCCTTGGCAAAGCACACAGGAACTGCAGAGAAAAGACAGTCAGGGTCAACTGGGCTCCCAGCCCAGGTCACAAGAAACTGGAGTCCCCACCACATAAACAAGACTTATTGTGAAGGACAATAATAAGAAGTTTCACCCACGTGCCTGGAAAAGGTCTCCCCAAAAAAGTCTGCATTGAGACTTACTGGCAGGGCGGCGCAGGGAAAACTGCACTACTGCTTCCTGCATTATACCTGTTTCTGGATAATGACGGTATCAATCTTTTGGGCTATTGAAGCATTAGTATTGACAAGCTTAACTCATTAAAGATATGCCAATCCCATAAGCTTTCATATCTCAGAACAGCACTGAAACCTTAAAATTAAACTGGGTAGACTACAGCAAGGGAATACATGCAAGCATGTACACACGGACACATATGCACACAACCCATTTGGTTGATCAATCCATTAAATTTTTGCTCTTCTCCCCAAGCCCACAGAATTATAGAAAATGAGGGCTGGAAGGGACACCAAGAGGTCATGTCTAGTCCAACCCTCTGCTCAAAGCAGGACCAGCCCCAAACAGATCATTCTAGCCAGGGATTTGTCAAGTTGGGCCTTAAAAATCTCCAAAAAGTTCACCCTTTTCCAGCTGTTTGTACAAACTCTGTCTCACAACAGCCTGAAAGCACCTTCCCTCTGGAGATATAATGACCTATGTAGCTTCATAAACTGAGTAGCAACACAGGTATCACTTTTACACTAAAAGAAAGGACTGCATGAACTAAAAGCCATCACATGATACTGCTGATGCACTGGTTCTCTGCACAGCAAAACGCAGATTAATACGGATTATTTTCCAAGCTCTCATTAACCTTTACTATAGAAATCCAAATATATTGGACACGGTTCTCAGGAGATGAGATCGCATTCTCGGCCTGGAACTGTTGTATTCTCTTTCCGTTCACAGCCACGAAACCATCATTCCTGCCAGTGCAATGGGATCTAGCTACACTGTAGTTTTATTGACCAGTGAAGCATTTCACTCCCAGCTTTGTGCAAATTGGACTGTGCTAGGCCATGCTTCGCTGCACAGTTGACTGCAAGGACATGGTCCATCATAACGGAAAACAATACAATTGCACCAGCATGGGGTAGGAAAATGAAGACAGATAATATTTGTTTTCTAATTATTTTGTCCCTACCTTTTTGGCAGCTTAATTTCTTAAGCAACAGCATGCTTCTTTGCACAGAAAGCTTGTCATTGCAAAACACAAGATACAAACAAATCCATGCTCAAAACTGATGCACATGCATTTAATTTCTGAAGGGTGCTTTCGCCACTTTCCCCTACGTGCTGCTTTACATATAATAGAAGTCAGATACTTTGCAAGGTTAAGTTGTGGGATCTAGGTGTGGTATCCATCACTGTTACCAATTTACTGGCTGAACTGGCCATGTGTGGAGAAGAGCACTAAAAATGTAGCCGCACAGAAGTTATTCTAACTGCAAAGCTGCAGTGCTGTGACCTGGGAGGCAGCATTCAGTGCTCCATGACATAGGGGAAGACCAGTGACATGGGCTTTGTTCACAAAAAGGATCTGGTCTGTTGTTAAGTGATATGACACTAGCAGCACTCAGTGGAAAGAATCCCATTCAGCTCAAACCCTCAGCCATTGGACTAATAAAGTCATGAAGAGATTAAGGGCCATAAACTATAAGGGAAGGTACACAACTGCACCAGAGAAGTTGGCATAAAGGATCCAGCTCTTTGCAGTGTTGCACTCAGGAGAGCTAAGCACCTGACACCAACTGAGGATAGTTTTGAATTGCTAAATTTCTGTTGCATAACCAGTGCTGGAAGACTTTCTGCTACACAGGTACACTCGTAGAAATCCCTGCCGGTTATGCTCATAATAAATTGGCTTATAAATATGAACAGCCTTCTCTCCTTATCTGGACAAATATTTAAACATCTGGCTTTCATTAATCAGGCTGCTGCAATTAGGTTGAATATTGAGGTCAGAAGTTTACAAACTAGGCCCCAGACAGAATTAAAGTTGTATATACACGCAAGACGCACGCGTGCACCCCGTACTTACTGTAGGGCACTTCTGGGCTCTCTTCCATATCAAATCAAATTTCTCTGCCTTCAAACAGGAAAAACAATAATTACCTCTCATAACAGAAAAGCAACAGGTGGACAGTCATCACTGAGAAACATTTCATTCATTTTTTATAGGGTTAGGTTGCATCTACAGTAGGTCTCTGATGTGCAAACTTTAACAATTAAGTACTGGTTAAGCTGTGTTAATTAGTGCACAGCTGAATGCATGAAGTTACATTTTGCTCTTGGCTCCATAAATACCATCAGTGCCTTGTCTTGACAATGCAATCCCAGACACCTTCAGTTAGGTCTTGAAGTTCAAAGTTGTTGTCCCTTGAACAATGTCTAAACGTCAGCTTATGCTACTCCCCAGCTTTATCTAGATCCAGTGGGGAGCCAAGTGCTTTATAGACAAACAAGAGGTGTGGTCCAAAGGAATTTACATTCTAGCGCTTCTGTTATTTTGTCATTACTATATCACTGGCCAAGGAGTTGACCGACATTTGTTTTACAGAATGGCATTAGAAATGTAAACACAATTGTGCTGTACATGCAGTTTTGCTAAGTAACCATGTACTCTAGTTCTAGTCTCCTCCATACTCCCCCATGCCATGTTTTCTGTACCCCTTCAGCATGCTATTTGTTAATACAGATTACAAATTCTTCAGGGAAGGAGACACGTCCTGTTTATCTGTGTGATGGCTTTGATATGCTGGCAAGCACTGCAAAACTGTATTACGCCTGTCGGCTAACTATAGCTGCTGACTGCCGAAACACACTTGCTTCCACTGATGGAAACGCCTGCTATGTATTGCTTTCTTACATTGCATCTGGTGAATAACAAGGCTTTAGAAACCTTTCAAGACCCCTCAAAAAAAGAGGATGCACTGCAGAGCAGTGACATCTTTGTTGTTCTCAATTAATAGGTCACTTACTCATATAGTAATTTTATTATTATTATATAAAAATAAGGGGTGTCAATTAATCACTGATAATGCACTTAAGGCAAAAACAAATGAAGGCATTATTTTTTTTAAAAGGTTAACCGCTGTTGCCTGGCTGTGCGTGCTGGGAGAAAAGCAGTCCCCCCCCTTGCTGCTGCTGGGCGCTGGAGCTGTGGCAGGGCAGGGCGAGGTGCTTCCCCTTTCCATGGGGGAAGTGGGCAGGGGGGCCCTCTGAGGGTGGCGGGGAGCTCGGTGGCCAGGCCAATGACACAGCAGCTGGTGCTCACGCTTGCAAGGGCCAGGCAACCCCAGGAAATGCTGCTGGAGGGAGCAGGGGCTGCAGGTCAGGAGAGGCACTGGCAGTGCCAGGGGGCTGCGGGTCAGGAGCGAGGTGTGCCCCTGACAGCTGTCCTCTTTTTTGGAATTGGAAATATTGGTAACCCTAGTTTTACCTTGTTCACTTACTGGTCTTAATCACTAGGTGTAAGTTAGCACAGTTCCACTCTGTTTTTATGGAACTGAGTTGTCATTCAAATCAACTGATTTGAAAGTATAAAAAAAAATCCAAAAATATTTATAATAAATTTGGATTCTATTACTGTTTAATCGATTAAAATTGTGATTAATTGCAACTTTTTAATCTCACGATTAATCACAATTATTTTAATTGTTTGACAGGCCTAAATATATACTGTTTATATATTGCGATTGCATTGCTATTATTTACATTTCTTGATATTAGATATCTTCTATGGCACACAAACATTGTATCGTAAAAAACATGGAAAACGTGGAGACTGCAGAGTCAAGAAATCAAGTAGCTGGGAAAGGACAGAATTATAGTTACCAGTATAACTTCATTTGGCCCCCACTGTGAATACACTGGGATACAGGCTTGTATTATATATTCATACCCCCTCTGGAAAGCATCTTGTTTCATTTACTGCAGAGAATGGACAGAGCTCAACTCATGAGCAACTATTCAGTATTTTGTTTTAACAAGGCTTTTTTTACTGCAGAGTATTCCTACCATGGTCTGAAGAGAACCATTTGTTCCTCAATGCCTTTCCCTGACACTCACCAGCACAGAGGCTCAGCAGTTCACAAATACTTGCTAACCACTGTTTTGGGGGGAAAGTGCTATTATTTCTATATTCTATATGGAGGGCCAAGGTCAGCAAGATTTTAAGTTTAAACATGTCCACTAATTCTAGGTGTCTGGTTAGAAACACTTTGAACCCGACTTTTCAGAGCACTCTATAAAACGTTCAAAGCACTGCTCTAATACATGTCTGTTATAGCGGTGAATGCTCAGTGCCTCTATAAATCAGATGCCAGGGTCTCCAATCAGGCATCAAGAAAATAAGAAACACACCACTGAGGACTGCCTGTTTACAAGATGTGACTAGCATCACACAGGAACTCTGTGGCAGAAGCAGAGGACAATTTCAGCCTGAGGTAACCAGACAGCATGGAAATTTAGCTCAAACATTTGAGTTTAGCAGTTATAAGTAACTGTCAACAGAGTGCCATAAGATTGCCCAATGTTTCCCATTAACAGTCAATAATTTCATGCAAGCCCAGTGCTCCATGCCGACATATGCAAGACTTAGTTTTAATGCCACTGCAGAAGAACAGAGGCTGAAGCCACAGAAATGGCCCATTCTGAAAAGCAGTGATTTGGAAGATGCACAAACTGCAGCCTGGATATACAACACGGGGTCTGTTCCAAAGAGCACTGGGGTCAATGGAAACCTATCAAGCCTGGCTTTCATATTACTGAACTTGCATGCCAGGCTACGCCCCGTTGTCCTGCCATGGAAGCTGGTGTTAGGGACCTCTTTCATCAAGTGATTGGTTGCTGTTTTTTTTCTTTTGTTTAGAAATGACGCACACAAAGGAGCAGAGAAGCTTGTCTGGCAAAGCCTTTCTGTGCTGACCTCCACTGTGTACGCTTTGTTGATGGAATTACTTACAGGAATTACGGCATAAATGGTATCTTTTGAAGAAAAATGCTGATTCCAAATCTGTAAGAAAGGAGGGAAATTAGATTTAACAGAGATCAAAACAAGCATATATAGGATTCATGTTTCGTTAAGAGAGTTCATTGGTTAACTAATGCTGGCTTGCAAGCATTTACAACCAAGGGCTATTTTTCATATATGTTTTGTTCGATGCCTATAGCAGGAAGGCTAAAAATCTCTTTTTATAGAAAAATTCTAAGACTAATGGTAGCAGATGGCCTATTACACGCTCTTACATTGTGCGATAAAGGAGACTGGATTAGAGTGGCCCATTATGGAATCCATGTGCTTATGATATACATTTCTGGCAACGCGCTGCCTTATGCCAAGGTTTTAGAAACGGTTGCCCGCAGTTTGTTAGTTAGGAGAAGTGCTTCTGACCCGGTATCTTATAATAATATGCTGCATAAGGTTCTTTTTGAGTAAGGAATATAAAAAAAACTTCCATGAGGTTTTTGGGGTTTTTTTTTTCCATTTAATACAGAACCTTTGAATTTACTGCTGCCATTCTTCTGAGGACTTTGAAACTTTTTATAAAGATGGTTTGGTACCAATATTTCCATTACGTGTATGAAAGCTGTGACTTGCATGAACTGTTCCGAGTCACTAATAAACTCTGTGACAGCTAGAAATAAAACCTGCAGGTCCACACCTCTTTTTCCAACTGCCAAAAAACCCTCCCTCCCTGTAACCTGCACTGATTAATCACATTTCTCTACAAGCTGTTTAAACAATAAGATCTGGAAGTGTATTTTTGTCCCTAGCAACCTGGTGCGGACAAAGTTTCCTCTTGCATCTCACTGCCTTTGAATATAATGAGCAAACAGAGAAACTAGGGGAGAGTTAGCCTGCTTCTGAGATGTAGACTGGAAGGAGGTATCTTCCCCCACAGAATGAAAGGGAATATGGAGCTCAGTGTAATGCCTATAACTGTTATGAGGAAATCAACCTTTAGTCCTAACTTACCTTTTTTTTTTTAAAGAAAAATTTGCTTTCATTTACTCACCTTAAGCAGCTAGTACTAGCGAAAAGGTACTGGACTGATAGTCATGGATGCCAACAACTAAAGGGATTCAGCACAGGAAACACTGCCTACCTCCAAACTGCCTCACCAACATGCTTTTACTCTAATTAAATGGTTTTTCTGCTCAGTCCTACTGCCACACACGTTCAGTTGCTGGAATGCTGCAAGGTCCTCTGAAGGCAACTGTTTGCTAATCAGGTCTGGACACAAATTACAGATCAGCCCAGAGGTGGGGTATTCCATGTACCCAATTTACCTATTCAAGACCAATCTGATTTTCTCAAATCAAGGAATCTTTGCAGCTATTCTTCTTCCAACTTCCAATATCTTACATAAAATATTCATCAGCCTAGTTTCAGAATGAGAACAACATTTAAATGGAAGATGTTTCAATTAAAAACTTATCACCTGTTTTATTTCCTCTGCTGTTTTGTCTTTCACCATCTCAACATTCAGTACCGAATCAAGCGTCTGCAACAAAAATCACACGGAATTTAGCGTGAAAGTGGGGTAGCACAAACATCTGTGTACAAATCCAGGCTGTAGAGTTACAGATGACATCTCTATACCTGCATACTTCTGACTGTCAAAAATAGCCCTATAACAAAAAGAAGTGGAGGTATACACTGAACTGTGTTACTGAAAGAGTATATGCACCAAGTTATAGCATTTATTTAGGTTCAGTTCCACAGTTTCTAATTGTAATATGCCTCATGAGATTGTCAAACGTGTTGAGTATTTTCCCTTTGCACCATCACTTGAACATGCCCTACTGGTAGCTTTCACAATGCAGAAATCAATGCCAGACTGAAACGTTAACGCAGTATAGTCCCTCAGAAGCTACTCCCCACACTGGACAATGGAAATCCCCCATCAACACTAAGGGGAGCTTAACCTTTTGTGATGGATTTGTTTGCAGTGAAAATACGTCCCCAGACTAGACAGAACTTCCAATTGCACAGGAAAAAAGGACCGGATTCAAAACCACTGAAATGCCCTGGGTTTAAGACTTCGGGACAATTTCAGTTTTACAAGATTATCTTAAAATGAGATGCAAAGCAGGGAACTGTGGATGATTATATCCTGTGCAACCATTCATCGCTGTAAGTTATGAAAGCGCAGGCTAGAAAGGCACTTGGCTGAGATGGTTTAGACAGGGACGATCCTTCTCTGAGCAGGGGTTTTGGGCTACAAGACCTCTTGAGGGCCCTTCCGGCACGACTCTTCTAGGATTCAATCTGGCCAAAGCATAACGCACCATTTACAATCAATTTCCATGTTGGAACAACAGGCATAACATACCTTGATATTCAGGTACTGTGTCCTACCTTAAGTTTTGTGAATCCACCCTTTAATGTCTTTGTACCCGATGATTCTGCCTAAAACAAAACACCAAAGACTTCTGGGTAAAGCCTGCTTTAATCTGACGAGTATAACCTACCCACTTACAAGATCTTTTCATCACTGTCCTGAGACAAAAGAAAAAGCTAAAGATTTTTAGATGCCACTAACAACCTACTGCAGTCAAAGGGGCATTGACATGGCCCAAAACTGGACGTCAAGCTTTTCATTACAACGAGTAATTCACAACCAACACACCATCCCTCAGTTTCTCTGTTCTTGGGACCACACAAAGCAATGCGAATAAGCAAGAAACACAGAAACCAGAGAAGGGCATCCACGTTGTAGCCATACTGGTTTAGAGGAAAAAGGAATCGGAACTCGTGGGAAAGAGGAATCTCTTTTATTAGACCAACTAGAGGTTTGCAAAAAAAATTAAAGAACTTTTTTTTGCAAACCTCTACTCTAGTTGGTCTAATAAAAGAGATCCTCACCCCCACGAGTCCCGATGCCAGAAACCAAAGGAATTAATTCTCTTTTAAGCCGCTAACTCTCCCCTTGCAGATATGAATTACTGAATGACTCAGAATTGACTTAATGATGGAGAATCCAGCACTTGCGATTTTTCTGCTGGGACACGGGCCAATAAAACCAAGTAGCTGGATACCAGCAATATTTGTGAGCAACAGATTTCCCCTCAGGTGTAACGATAAATGATGGGCTCGTTGGCAAGGACACGAGAAGGCTGCTTTTGACTCTCCCAACAGGAGATGCGCGTATTTGTAACAAGTTAGCCCTTTCACCCACTCCATTAACAGCAAACCTAGACATTTTTCATCCCAGGCAATTCCAATTCCAGAATCAGATCCTTACAAAAGGACAATTTCAAGCCACGATACTGAAATAAACAGAACGCAAATGATGCAGAAAGTAAGTCTTACCTTTTCGTCCATACATTTCATAAATTCCACTTGTTTGCAATATCCTACCGGCTGCTTTTTCAGTTCATTTAGTTTCTCCAGACGAGACTCAAAGAGCTCCGGATCGGAACTAAAACAAAGAAACTATTACTAGTGCTGCGCGGCCACGGGGATGGCGGGAGCGGGGGTGCACTGCAAAAGCCGGCGCGCCATAGCCAGGCTTTCCATTTTCAAACTACTTCAGCGCTTCCCATAGGAAGGACGAATCCTGACGCCTAAACTGATGGAGCTGGGACACGTTTCCCCCGCAGCGTCCAGGCCCCAGGAAATCTTCTGTCCCCTCCAGAACCCCAACCTGGGGCCTCCGGGCCCCTCCCCCCCAACCACCAGGCCCTTCCCCCACTGACCCAGCCCCCCCTCCCCCTTCCTAAGCACCACCCCCTCCCGCCCCAAGCCCCTCCCCCCTCTGCAGACCGCTGCCCCTCTCCCTATAGGCCTATCGCACCACAGGCCCCGCCCTCCCCGAAAGCCCCGCCTACCTCCGGAGCGCGCGCAGGCGGTGCCGGTACTTGTGGTGGAAGCGGTTGTCCTCCAGGCCCGCGCCCGCGTCGCTCCCCGCCCCCCGCGCCGCCATCCCCGGCCCCGGCCCCGGCCCCGGCCCCGAGCCCGGCGGGCGGGCGGGCGGCGAGAGCAGGCCCAACGGGCGCAGCGCGGCCCGGCTCCGCGCCCGCCACGGCCCGCACAGCTGCTGCAGCGCCGCCGCCATCGCCGCTCCCCCTCCCACCGCGGGGCGGAGCCCCGCCCCCTGGACAGCAGTGCGCACGCGCGCGGGGACTGCGCGGTAAGGCCAGGCCCTGCGCACCCGCCTTGGTGGCGCGGCCCACTTGGGCCTAAAATTGATACCTGTGTAGTGGCAAATTTACGCGTGAGCGGTTTGCTACCTGCATGGGAGGAAATTTACTCCTGATGCCGGTAGCAAATTTATGCCTGAATAGTTTGCTGCCTGCGTGGTGGCAAATTTACACCCGAGTAGTTTGCTACATGCATGGTGGCAAATTTACACCCGAGTAGTTTGCTACATGCATGGTGGCAGATTCACACCTCAGTAGTTTGCTATGGGCATGGTAGCAAATTTACTCCTAATGCTGGTAGCAAATTTCTGCCTGAATAGTTTGCTGCCCTGCATGGTGGCAAATTTATACCCGAGTAGTTTGCTATGGGCATGGTAGCAAATTTACTCCTACTGCTAGTAGCAAATTTATACCTTAATAGTTTGCTACCTGCATGGTGGCAAATTTACACCTGAGTAGTTTGCTATGGGCATGGTAGCAAATTTACACCTGAGTAGTTTGCTACAATACGTGGTCACAAATTTATGCCTGAGAACTTTGCTACGTGCATGGTAGCAAATTTACGCCTGAGTAGTTACTGCACGCTAAAGCACATGTAAACACCTTCCGGCGCAGTAACCTTCCATGCATGGACTGACTTGGGACAGGTATCCAGGTCGTAGCTGTATTGGTCTAGAGCAGCAGTTCCCAAACTGACAGATTGAGCACCACCAATTTAAAATGATAGGACCTTAAAGACCGCCAGCAAATTTTTGTCATATAAAGTAATTACAATGCATCTGTTAACGTGCACCACTGACAGGGTGTCTGCATACCTCTGGTGGTACCTGCACCACAGATTGGGAACTGCTGGTTATGGGGAAAAAGCAATTGGGACTTGTGGTAGAAGTGATACGTCTTATTAAACATAGATTTTTGCAAGTTTTTTTGCAAAAATCTAGTTGGTCTAATAAAAGAGATCACCTCTACCACAAGTCCTGACTGACTTGGGAGGACCTTTAGTCCGAAGTTGGTATGCACACAGTGTTACTGTGCTGTCGATGCTGGTGTAGAAATCACAGTAGATTGCTGCACAGTAAATGCACGTGTAGACACACCCATACACTCCTAGAGCAGAAGGACTGGATGAGGCCTGCAGAGGTCCCGTGTAGTCCAGCTCCTGGCCTGAGGTAGGATGGGCTCTGTCCAAGTCATCCCAGATAAACTCATCATCTCGTTTTGGAAAATGTCCATCGCGCCTGCCAAAGCACCAGACATCACACCCGACCCACCGCAGGCGAAGCAGGGGGACCGCGGTAGCCAACATCCTGCTGCTGTAAAAGGCTCGTAGATGCTCAAGAGACCCCAGGTAGACGCCTTGCCCCAGCCAGAGGAACGCAACCCCCCCAGTCAGTCCCAAGTCGCCCAGGAAGGAAGATCCCTTCCTGACCCCCAATGGGGCATGGGTCTGACCCTGGGTGGAGAGGCAAGACCTTCTTGCCAGGACCCTGCGGGTTTAAGTGTCAGCACTGCACAAGGATGACTTTGTGCTCTACCTAGTGGGGTGTTGCTGAGGGTTTATGCCGTCCCTGGCAGGGTGTCGCTGAAGTTTTATGCCCCTCCAGTGGGTGCCACTGTGGGTCTGGGCTTGGGGCAATGTGGCACTTGCTATTGTTGCACGGTGACAACCTAGAATGCCCAAGCGGCAGCAGTTCTGTGCCACCCAAGGCCCCGGCTGGGACCGCCATCTCCATCCTTCCCTTCAGGCCAGGGGTGGGAACCAGCTCAAGCCTCTGATGCACTAAGAGCATTTGTGGGCCAGCAATGGTTATCCCCAGCAGTGAGTACAGTGCTTATTTTCTTATAAATCTTGCAGTACCTTTCCCCACCCCTTGAAGTATTGAATGACATGACAAGAGCAGACCAGTGACCAGCAGCTGAGATCAGGTGGAAAAAGGCAGTACTATGCTGCCATCAGCCTTCCCACGTAGCACTGCTTGATATGAAATGCAGTTGCTGCTATCCAATATAATAGCTCTGACCTTGGGACAGACAGTTCCCCTCAGAGAAAAATTTGGAAGGTCGTGGTAACGAGCGATGACCCAAAGAGGCAGCGTTTCCATCTCCAGCAGCGGTTCCCAAACTTGGACTGATTGCGCACTGCCCATTTAAAATGATACAACCTGCAGGACCAGCAGCAAATTGTTCAACTCCACCTTAAGTACCACCAGCACGGTTTTTGTTGTATAATTAAAATAAATCTGTTAACACGTACCCACGGACAGGTTGTCTGCGCACCACTGGTGGCATGATCCCATAGATTGGGGACCGCTGAGCTACGGTTTTATCTATGTAAGATTACACAGGGTGCGGTATAATTTTATGTATTGGCTTGAATTAAGAACGATAAATCTTGGTCAGAAGGTATTTGTTAGTAACAGCCACATATTTTAAGATGAGAAGGGACCACTGTGACAATTGATGCTGCGCTCCTACGTAATAGTCAGAATATGCACAACGCAGCCCCTGGGTCAAGCCCGTAACTGGCCTTTTTCATGCTCTTGCACTTGCAAGAGCTTATTCCAAGTAGCTTAAAGCAGTGGTTTCCCTTGGTGTTGCGTCTTATCCTTACAAGCACCAGGCCTCTGCACGTAACATGGGGCAGACAGGACTTTGACCAGAAGTAGTGCAGCTAAAGACTTCTACGCTGACTGCATTTAAAATCTCTCTGGTATGACAAGCTAAATGAATGCTGCTGGGATTTCTGATCTCTTTTATTAGACCAACACGGCTACAACCTACACCCCTGCTGCTGGGATTTGAACCTCGCAGCTCATGGGCTTGCCTGACTGATTTGATGAAAGATGGCTCATTAACACCGGTGGTCCCCAAAGCACAGCTTCAGGGGAACATGTACAAAGGCCTCCTGCTCCATGCTGCTTGCTGCCCCAGAAATTAAAGATATAGTAGACAGGGGGAGCCAAGTATGATGTTGCCCCCCTGAATTATTTGCTCAGTACTGCTGTGTACATGTGGGCCATCAAAGGTTGGGGACTACTGTTTAAACCAATTTAGTAAAACCAATGCAGAAGCCTGTTGAACACTTTCAGTTGCATCTGCTTTCAGCTACATCAGAAATGAAAAGCCCAGTGCATTCACCCTATTTTGCTAACATGCACTGGTATATGTTTGTACAGAGCCAGCTCCTTCTATGATTTAAAGTTGCAGCTTGTTCTCAAAGCAGACATCAGAATTACTAGCTTTATAAGATTAATTAAAAGTTGGATGTCACTCAAGTCCCAGCTTCAGCCTCACTTGTGTGGACCTTAAACAGGTGCGAAGGATACAGGGAACAGAGGGGAGAGCAGCTCTTCTATTTAAAAGAAGGGCATGCGTGATTAATAATAAAAAAAAAAAATCACAGAATTGTTTAGTATTATTTGTAGAGGGATAGCTCCTGACAGGCTCTAAACAACGTGCAGGTTCCCATCCCAGAGATTTTTTTATCAATTTGCTTTTGCTTTTCAGGTTGGTTGCCTCTCTACTTTGGGAGCATAGGGCTGTGCTACATCTTGCTCTTCACTTGCATGTTTCTCTTGCACTGGAGGAAAGTTATCCAGCGGGAGCGACAAGCCAAAGCGTGGGTTGAACTGGTGAAGAGTGAAACGTTCTTTCCCAACCCAGTAGTTCACTGGGCTGACAAGAGAGTCAATTATGGGATTAAAGCAGAAGTGTACGCGCCTGAATCCAGTGCCAGCACAAAGCAGGCAGGCAAAAACTCTGCCAGAGAGGACGCAGATGGGGTCTTCGTTTCTTCCCAGGTAGAGGCGGATCCGTGCAAACTAGTATTTCAGGAATTGCCTTTTGTTCGCTCGCTCTCCAGCCTGCCACCAATGGTCAGTCACTCCATCTCTTACCCCTTCCCGGCCTTTCCATCCAGAGCGGTTCTGTTCACCTCTCTTCCTGACCTGGATAAAGTAGAGGAGAGCTGGCACTTTGGCAGCAGCTCGACTTCTGAAATGTAACTAGGTCATGGGCCACAACAGACAGCAACATTAAATAGAAGAGCTTATATATTTTACACTAACTCAAATAAAACAAGGTGTTTTCCAACCTGCCTCGAGTACCTTTTTCTCATGCGTGATGCATGGAAAATGTGCGAGTACAGCCATAAAAGAGAGCAGCCTTTTGGGGAAGAAAAACCAGAATTGCTCCACTTTCAACTTCTGTTAGGGAGAAACCTGGTTAATAGTAATATTAATAGTAATAATAAACAGTAATAAACAACCCACTGCTCCATTCAGTTCAGTTTGCCAGGCAGGATGACACCACTGAGTAACACAGGATGCTCTTTTTCTTATTTCCATGTCTGCGCAAGGCCCTGCATCAAAATAGGCAATTGAATTGTGAATGGCATTCCCCCGCTTTTCCATTTTTCTCCTTCCATCCTAAATCACCAGCATGCCCAACCATAGCTGGAGCAGACTTATAATCTATACCTGCACCTTCTTTTGTGCCATGAGTTCATTTTTAAACTGTGGGCAAAAACCAGTCTCCCTAATTGTGGCTGTAATAATCATAGTTTCATTATAAACTTGAGGCTTTAATCAAGTCAACTGCAGAACTCCCAGCACAATCAAGACTTTTCTTTTGATACTATTTAACCTTCCACTTGAGCTGGGGAAGTGCTTCCACCACCAAATAAGGGTAATTAAATTACTGTTTGATCCAAGCTGAATTATTTCTTGTAGATTTGGGGAGATTTCCTGAGTTTTGCTGTTTTTTTTTTCCCTGTCCAGCCCCTCATCCAACTGGAGTTAAAAGGTTGATAGTTTTGTCCATGTAGAAAATACAATACTTTTTTTTTTTTTTTTTTTTTTCATAAAAGCAGGTCATAACCTTTTTCTATCTTATTCAGGAAGGAAAGCATCTGAACCATCAGCTTTCCAATCCATGCAAAGGGCATTCCTTTGACTTTGCTTTCAATATCAAACTGCAGCAATAAAATTACTCTCATCATTTTCCCCTTGAGAGGAAAGAAGAGTTACACATGAGCACCTATCACATTGCTTAGCACACTTTTGGAGGTCCCTTGGACAGCAAGGTGATTAGAACCCTAATTGAATTTTCATAGCAAGGACCTATGTCCTGATGCTGTCGATGGCAAACTGAAGCTCATCCAAGTCTGTCATCTCCCTCCTGAGAAGTGTTGTTCAATCCATTGCCCACTGCTGTATTACCTCCCCACAACCCCAAATGACCAAATACACATAAAAAAAGAAAATATTTTATTCTGATTAAACAATCATGTTACATGACGCCATGTGCAGAACTCAGTAGCTAAAACCAGCTTTGATTCATTCCATATACAGATCTAAAAAAGCCCCAATACATTACCAAAATAGGTCCAAAGGTAGTCAAGTAAAGGCAACATCTCTTATTTTACGGGAATGGTCACTAAAAAGAAAAAAAAATACAAAAAAAATGGTCCATACACAGCATTCAGTCTAAAAATCTGAGTTTAGTAAATCAAAGTTTTAAAAGAGATTAGCAGGCAAGAGTACAATGTATGCGAGGGGGAAAAAATGAACAAAAAATCACGTCTTGATAATTAACTAGAATATGACATTATAAAATGGGCCTTAAGAATCTTGGACAATGACTCGCTGTCCCAGTATTATGGTGCTAATTGAATACTGGAACAGCTCACAGATTCTCAAATGAAAAATAAACAGGGGAGTTTACAACTGTATGTTAAGGTGAAATTTTAAGAAGTCCATCTGAAAGTGCTGCACCTTCTCTCCTGCCCTTTCACAGCCTCCACGAGCTTAGAAGCGACCTCGTTCAAGCGTCCCCTTCTCCAAAACAAACATCCTGGCTGCCACAGGCTTAACCCACCTCTGCTTCTCCGACTCAACCCTTTGTTTCTTGGATTTCTGTTAATACGTGAGCACATGCCATTGGGGCTTCTGTGGTAGCATCTCCTTTAAAGATCTGAATCTTAGGTTAGGTCTGTGCAAATGCAAGGCAGTGCCAAGCAAGGACACCTAGAACCACAAGCAGTATAGGACCGCTAGCCGAGACAGCACTGCAGGCTTAATTAGTTCTGCAGGCCTTAATAACTCCGACATAGCTTTATACAAATGTAGCCATGACACTTCTGGTTCCAGAACTAACACAGACTGAGCTGGCTCATATCCTGACACGGCACTACTTTATGTAATAAACCACGGATGGTTTAAATGAGGAAGAACACCACTGAAGTCCATGGAGTCACCACAGTGAGCAATTAAAATAGAACCCCATGAAGTTTTCCCATGAACTACCTGGAAGAGATTGTCCCATGGCTGACAGAATGAGAGTTATAAAAAAAAAAAGCTGTTCCCTGCTATAGGTACACTAGACCTTCTTGAATTCATGCATGTAGACCAGTCATCAGCTTTTAACCCAGTCACCTTGACCCCACTCTAAGCAGGTCTATGACAGTGTTTAGTGCATCTGCAGAAGCGAGTGCCCTTTCAGCACCAGCGTAGAAAGAAGGGCCATTAATGAGCGCCTCACTAGTGCCCCACTTCAACCTCGGCTGGCTCGGGGACTGATAAAGCAAAGGACAACCAAAACAGCAGAACAAATCTAAGCAGCTTGATGCTGAGCAATACTTTGAGGTTAGGACGTAACAGGTTGCCTGCTGGCCAAAATTAAATAAAATAAAGCAGCTAGTCACCAAATACAGTAATCCACTATTACTTTTAGATGATCCTATTTCATTAAATGTATTATTAAGCATCCATTCTATGATTCCCCATTAGGCTGAGTGACAATGTCAGTTAAATGAGTTCTGAGGCAGCGCTATGCACTCAAGATGCACATGAATCCACGTTCTTAAACAGTCTCACATCCTAGCACTTCGATAATTGATCATTTCAGTCCCATAGGCGCATAGAGGATGCAAAACACCAGAGCTGAGATGCACACACTGTCTCCAAAGTAAGATCCATTTAAGGAAGGGTACAGGCACATGAACAAATCATGAGATAAGAGTGGGGTGGGGACTTCCAGCATCTGAGCTACTCTGCTGGTATCATTCATGTACAAGCTCTTATCCACCGCAGATGCAAGTCAGGCTGCTCCTCAGAGTAAATTACCTCGTATTTAATGTGGGAAAAAGAGCATGTACACTGGTGGTTATGGAAGAGCTTGTTTCTTAAGAACGTGTGCCCATACCCCAATACTCCCTCTCTCTCCCCACCCCCTTACTGCAAAATTAAAAGCAGACAGTAAAATAGAACATATTTAAATTAATGTGGTAATGAGGCAATCTCATAAAAAACACCACCACTTTACATTGTTTTATACAAATCAGCCTTCCAAAAATACCTTGCAAATTCTGACATACAGCTATGATACAATATGTACAAAAAAATTACCAGAATGGTTATACTTTATTGCTTGGTTTTTTGTTTTGTTTACGGATTTTTTTATTTGGTTCAGGAATTCATACAGACATGTATAAGAGGGTACGGAAGCTACTGAGAAGCAAGTGTTGGTTTCTGGCTATATTTAAAGCCAGATTATATTGTATTTCAAATCTTCACATCAGTGACAGTATCTTCTTGCTGGGCAAACCAAGCCTAGAAGAGTGATGGCAAAAGAAGCTTAGACAGCCTGTAAGAGGGTTCAATTTTGCAAGACCTTTTGCTGAAGAATATTTCCAGACAACATTTGTAAAGCTATAATCATCCCATTCAGAGTCCCATTAACTATGAACAGGCTTCCATATACTGATGTTCTGTTGATGTGGACAGTTGTAGTCCATTAAACCTACATTCAAATGACAGACAATAAGATCTGTATTACACCCGTGGCCAATGAAGTCTAACTTGTCCCTGGTTGGACCTACAGAAGCATACATTCGGCAAAAGCCTTGTTATACATTTCAGAAGTTTCTGAATACAGACAGGCTTCAAGTTTAGATTCACAATATTTACAATGTGAACATACCAAATGTCCACATGAAAAGGAACATAGTGTTTCATGAGTCAAAGGTGTAGCTGCATAAAAAGACACTTCATTTATATTGCACTCATGGGTTTTTTTTCTTTTGTAAAGGGCAATATGGTCCTATCCCCTTCCACTGCACCTGTCCTGACTTCTTTTGAATAGTACAAAAATACAGTAGTTTTAGATGCCAAGAACTATTAACATTCACAATAGGCAGGAAACTACATTTAAGTTCTCTGCCGGAGGTTTTCCCCATCCTGTTCGTGACATGGAATCACAAACAGCCTTGTTTGAGAAGGCTGCTCTTGCCCATGGATGCATTAGTAAGGCGAGAGTATTAGGAGGAAGAGACTGGCAGTGTCAAAAGCCCTGTTAAAAGCAGTCAGTGGGACCTTGTGACCCTGTCACATGTACAGAGGGCAGGAATGTGAACTTCCCTGCCATGATGGCAATCAACTGAAGCTTCTGAGAACTAGATTAGAGCAAAAAGTTAAAGTGCCAATTACAATGTTTCAATAGATTACCCTCCCTCCATAAAGTGTAACACTGGGTACAATACAGCAAAGTGAATGAGAAACTCTGAAGTGGATCACAAGAAGCTACCCTACCTAGAGCTTTTCAGGTCAAGGAAGAGAGACAACTGTTCAATCTCTCCCTCACCCCTTAAACATTCAAGCCCTCTATTAAACAACATGACATGTCATGCCTTGGATCTGCTGCAGTTTGAGATCAAACCCACCTGTGAGTGCACAGACAGCCAAGGGTAGAATCAGCTCGGAAATTAACTTCCAGGGGCACCTGAAACACTCTCGGCCACACAAGTTATATTGTATTTTTAGGTTTTAAACACAAGCATGTTTATTACCAACAAAGCCTCAACACAAACTTCCCCTAAAATATGCATAATTTATTCTATTTCAAATATTTACAAGCAGAAAAAGCCCATCTTTAAGACAGATTTCTTCCCGCTCCATATAAAATGCAGCTCTCTCATTTAAGGCAATTTTATGTGAAATATAAAACATGGGTTTGTCTATCTGTACACAAGTTCTAATTTAAAGACAAAAATTCCCTTTAAAAGGGAAAGATGATGTCCGGCAACAGTTCCTAGTGTAGTTTGGGATCTTTCTGGATTTTTTAAGGAAGTCCCTACCATCCATTATGCCACAGATAACCTTTTTCAAGTTTTTAAATACCTTAAAAGATTGCAAATTAAAAAGGTGGCAATGTGTACACTAAGTTAGCGCCAAAGATTAGTAGAACACCAAGAAAAGTGCAGATGTAGCTTTTGCTTATCCGTTTTCAATAGCTACAGCAAGTCCACCAATACTGCATTTTTAAATATATGTAGGCTATACACCTAAAGCTAATCTCAGTTCTGGTAATGAGTATTTTTCATCCCCATCTGTATCAAATTCCTTAAAGCTCTGCAACTCTTGTATTGCAGAGCCAACCAGACTCTGAAGATCATCATAGGTCAGCTTTCCATCCGAGTCGCGATCCAGCTTTTTAAACAAATCCAGAAGATCTGCAAAAAGCACAAGTTAAGGATCAGGCACTTCAACTGCACAAAGTGAACTGTACAGGCTCTCGCTCCAGTTTTACTACATTATACCATACTAGTTTACAAAACTAAATAAAGCGTCTTATGATGGAGTTTGTTCATAAGCTGGGCAAAATAAAAACATCAACAGCCACAACACGTGGATCAGTAACTTTGGGAATTTAAAGAGCAGGATTCAATGCAAAGACCTATGGATTTTGTTCAGTTAAAACCCACCGAGTAAATCTAAATTCAAAATAAAATAATTACTATTCCTAATCAGATGTTCTGACCCAACCCCTGCGAGGAAACATTGATAAAAATGAGGACTTTGCCTTCTATGACAGAAGCCCTGAGGTTATTATATTTAAGATGTAGATTACACGGAAGGACAAGTATTTCTGTTGTGCTCTACATATTTTCTGAAGAGATAAAACATTACAGGTATGCCAGTTCAAGCACTGATTAGATCTAGAAACCACTGCTTCTACCCACTAGCCATTTCCCTATTCTAGTTGCCTCCTGCTCCCTAGACATCTTTACTCCTTGCTACCTTTCTCTTCTCCTCTGCCATGAGAGCCCTTCAAATCCCAAATAGGTTTCAATTATTCTGTTTACACCTTCCCTTTCAGAACTATTGTTCCATATTCTGCCTCATCCTGGTTATACCAGACCTTAGGTAGCTATGGATGTGCTTTTATAAGTCACAAGGCACTTTACTTACAGGAAGTATTTATAAAAATTAAGACAAGGCTAAAACAGACATACCTTTTGTGCTGGAAATTCCCGGTAGTGACAAGGACCTTGGCTGTCCATTTTCTCCCATGTTGCCACCAACTGATCTCGATGAAAGTCTGGGAGGATCTGTAGGATCTGATGGAGTCTGAGTTTTTCCCACTATTCAGAAATGTGTTTGTATTAGTCTTTTTAGTTTTGAGAAACTAAAAACAGCAATAAATTGGGAACAAGATAGCTTGGCAAGGCATACATACACACACATGTACGTGTACACACACATATTTTTAAATATGAGAGGCCTTCATATGTGGTATGGAACGAAAGAGACGAGTTTGTCTATCTTAGCAAGGATTTGTTATACATGTTGAAGTCTCAGTAACAGAATAACCCAAATAAACTGTTCTGGAGAATATCATTTTAGTATATTTTGTTAGATTCTTTCATAGTTTGTAATGCTTCATTCTATACAAGAAACATGTATTACTATGCCATGTACGGATAACAAATACTTTGTAATACAACAAGCTCCCTAGGTGAATGAGATTTTATAGCTATTCACTTCAGGCCGCCTTCCTGTACAACATGTAGTGACAGGTCTAGATAAAGACAGGACTGCTCTGATCTGATATGGCAACTCCTGTGCACACTGCACAATATTTTGTGACTCATTTACTGGGTAAAATGAGAAGAGAGCCTCTCTGGGTCAACTTGATCAAAATCTGCAGATTTGCCAAATAAGAATCAGCAAGATTCTGCAGGGAAGGGCAGAGCCTTGATCCATAAAACGTGTTGGCACTGCCCCAGGCTAGAACAGCAAAGACTGAAGGTCAGGATACAGACACACCAGTCAAGTTGTAACGTTTCCCTGCATTATGCTGAACTTCATAGGTGTGCTATGATTTATTGACCCAGCATACTTATTAATTCTAACCTTCCTTATGAGCCAGAGCAGTAAAAATGACTTCAAGACAGTCTGACAGATAATTAAAACCTTAACATTTCAGTCCATGCCTGTATGTTTCCCTAATTATGTTTATGTACAAAAAGTAAAATGCTCTGCAGCATATTAGGGATTCTGCTAGGCACCACTTGAAAAGCCCGTTTCATTTCTCAGAGTTTGTCTGACCAAGCAAGAGTTTTAGTGCCATCAATTTCTCACTACTTAAAAATTAACATATTGAGGCCATTTGAGCAAGATCCTACGAAAACACTGAGTTATGCCTCTCCTTTACTTATACGTAGAGCATACGGTGAACTTTCAGTTGTATGGGTTACTATTACACAGAAAAGTCTCACCATTCACTGATGCCTCAAGAGGCTTCTCGCTTTCTGGTTTGCTTGTTAGAGCATTGATCAGCTGAAGCTTCTCTCTCAGATTTTCAGGTATCGAAACCTGAGTTTCTGTTTTCTGCTTCTAAAATAAAAAAAACAACACCTTTCTTCAACAGGTGCAGCACAGCAGGAAAGACATTGCAACAGATTTGTGTACTTCTGAGTTATTACCATACTTTCAGGTCAATTAAGTTTTAGCTGCTTAAGACTCTAAATCTTCCAGGTTCCATATCAGGACTTAGCATAAAAAGAACAGGCGCACACAGTTTCAATGCATTCTTGGTTTCTAAAAGAATAGCCAGTTAACATCTAATGCTGATTAAGTCTGACCTTTACTGTTTCAATGTAATATGCAGTAACCATCTGGAAGATTAGTGGAGCTGCAGAGAAAACAAAACATTTGAAGTAGTTCTCAGCATGTGTGCAGCACTTATTTGCGTGGGATGCAAGACCTGGGTTACTAAGTTGCTGTGAAGTGCCTGCATCGTACTCTCTTTGGAGTTCCATTTTTTGCAGCTAACATTCATTGGACTCATCATTTTACAGCACACATGGGATTTAAACTGCAGCTTCAAGTTGAAACTACTCAGTAGAACCTGGGATCTTGCTTAACATCCTGTCAACTCACTAAATGTTGTAACTGATGAAGTCATTGTAAGACTTTAAGAATACTTAGATTAACTTTTGCAATAACATCCCACTTAGCATACTTATTTATTTCCCAAGTCTCCTTCAGCTGTGACATCCTTGTCGAGCGCAACTTGTGGAATGTTATAAATAGAGAGGAAATAATGAGGGCTAGATCCTGCAGCTCTTCTTTATGTATGTACTCCTACAGGAGAATTCAAAGTAGCAAGACCGCCCGCTGAGTTTTTTCCACCTCAGTTTGCTTCCCGCCTACCCACTGGTGTTGGCGGGTTGCTCACTGTCACATTTTCATTAGCAGTATGTATTGAGATCTGACTGATCCAAATGCCTATGCCAGGGGATGGCAACCTTTGAGCAGTGGCAGGCTGAATTAACAGAGCTCAGGCTAAGGTGAGGTACTACATGCCACCACCATTCTAGCCTTATGGGCTAAATAAAATCCCCTTACAGGCCAGTTCCTGCCCACTGGCTGTAGGATGCAGTTTATTTTCAAATAAATCGGACTTAAGCATCCAGTGCTGTTGGGTCTGCTAATCTTTGATTTCAGTTTTCCTTTTTACCTTTGCATTCTGTGCTTTATCTGAATCAGTTCCATTTGCTGACTGATCTTCATTTTCTACTTTAGGAAAGGTAGCTGCATCATCCACCTGCAGGGGAAAAAAAACAAGGAAATTAGAAACTGAGACACCTGGTTGAGGTCTTCTGTAATGCTTTTTGCTTTTTTCACACTGGACAGGAACCTGCAGCTGTACAGACAGGAAGCAACATATAATGTACAGGCTGGAATCAATTCAAAGCTGCAGAAGCAAAATTCTGCTTCCAGGGGTGTAGGTTGTAGCCGTGTTGGTCTAAGGACATAGACAGACAAGGTTCTTCGCATGAATCTGATATCTTTTATTAGACCAACTTAAATACCTGGAAAACAATTATTAAGCAAGCTTTCGGGTTCAGAAACCCTTTGTCAGGCTAAGGAAGTTTCAGCAGTTGGTGTGTGCTCTTACTGGATGGAATGAAAAGTAAAAAAGCCAGAGGCTGGTCTGGTATGCATACAATACATTTTCACTGACTACCCGTCTCGTATGCATACCAGACCAGCCTCTGGCTTTTTTACTTTTCATTCCATCCAATAAGAGCACACACCAACTGCTGAAACTTCCTTAGCCTGACAAAGGGTTTCTGAACCCGAAAGCTTGCTTAAGAATTCTGCTTCCAGTATTCAAGATCCTGAAGATCAAGCTTTGTGTATTTAAATTGCAGATGTCACATACGACATTGTGAGTTATACTTTATGCATGTTCAGAACTAAATTGCAGCACCAAAGCGTATGACTTAACATTAATGGGACGACTAAATCCCTACATGCTGTAGCATCAGTATATCCTTTGCTGCATAGTATATAGAATACAAATTATAAGGAACAAGCCCCTCAAGGTGTCTATTTTGGACATTTCTTTAAGCTTGGCATTTCCCAGTGCAGCTGAAGGCTTCACTAGCCTCTCGCAGATGTGAAAATGCTACACAGGAAGCAAACTCAGCTACTGAAACCCCTATATGACAAGCAGGCATCTGTGATAACTGAGCACTCACCGAACTGAGGGTTGAATTCTCTCTCTTTTCCAGTTTATTCACAGCATCCAGGTAGTTTTCTAACAACACAACCCTTTGAGTTAGATTACTGATTGTTGAATCCACATTAAGAAACTTTAGGTCGTTTTGCTTCTGGTACACCACTAGGGTGGTATTTATCTCCTCTAAAGTGGTATGCAGGTATTGGTTATCCTGAAATAAAAACCACAAGCTGTTGTGCACAAGTGACTGTTTAGAAGCACTGCAATATTATTTCAGCTAGTGAAACACTAACTGCCCCAATTTAATCCAGCAGACTTCTCTGACCAGCCTCAGACAAAGGCAAACTGTTTTGTATTCAGTACTGGCTTGACTCTTCCTAACCATCAGAAAGTGACTGTAGTCTTCATAATTTGAAAAGGATTTCTCAGTGCCAAGATAATTGCTGACAATAATAATAATAATAATAATAATAATAATAAAAAATAAAAGATGATTACAGCTACCTGGAAATTAAAGTGTGTTAACCTGTTTTGGGCTGGCTTCATTAGGACCATTACCCATAGGAACTGCTTAGCCAGAATTTGTGCGATGGGAAGAGCTTTACAAGACTTTCCTTTGACATCAGAACTGCTTGAATTATAAACAGATGCCACATAAATACAACGGATCCACTCCCATCTAAATTTACATACAATTCACTCTTTTCTAAACCCTTGTTTCCACAGCTTACCTCCAGAGCGATTCATCCACACACCACTCCCTTTGCTAATTTGACAGGCAAGCACCTATCATTAAAGCCAGTTCTATTTTAAAGTCTTCATCTCAGTCACAAGTCTCACAAGAAGAACAGGATGCACTACTGAGTCTTTCTAATACACCCACCAAGTAAAACAATGCAAAACACCACTTAATTGAGCGCTAAGACTCTTCTGCACTTAGAACAGGTTTTCTACGTATCTAGGAAAATCCTACAGTAAGATCCTTTATTTGGCTCTCTTGGATGCTATTCAAATTCAACCTTGACGTGAACATAATGCACAATATCACCACAGTGAACACAAAGGTTAAATATCACCAGTAATTAACAGTTGCAGAGCTGCTGGGATTTAAAGAAAGAAATACCTGCTTGCACTTTCCAGTCTGATTTCTATCATTTATTCTTGGTGTGACAGTGGAAGAAAGTGAAGACATCTGTTGTTTTTCTCCATTCTCTTTTGTGTATTCATTCTGACCCCCCAAAAAAGGAGAAGGCATGTTAAACAAATATCTTGCTACATCAACTGAATTCTTGAGGGAAAACAGCTTATGGTATGTATTGATTAAATACCTAATTAAAGTAGAAAATAACAACATGGATATTGGAGAATCGTCTTTAAGCACACAACTGGGATGACAAGCTCAACATTTAACTTAATACAAATGAAAGGAAATACCAACAAATTAAATAACCCTATGAAAGTTACTCACTTCCGTGTTGACTAACATCACCAGAAAGTTTCTGGTCTGTGATCAATTTTTAGTTGCGCATCTTGATTTGGGCCAGAAACCCCCAAATAAACCTCATAGCACTTTCCTAGTATATTCACAACCCCCTGGTTCTTGTGCAAAGCATCTCTATAATTGTCCTTTGCACTATTCAGAAGGGGCAGAGAACCTCCTGAGACCCCCTACCAAAGTAATGGGAAAGCAATTATTTCAGATACGGCAACCCGAGGGTAAGCGCCAGAAATACTGGCCCTAACAAAAATAAGTTCTTGTAGCTGTAGCATTAATACCATATGACTTCTACTAGCTATTGTTGTATTGCTATGCTTACACAGATCTTTAAAAATATTACACAGGTTATACGTACTGGATACTATTTAGGGGTGCACCAATATATCCGTTAGCTATCAGATCAGCACTGATAAAAGGCGAAATTATGTTATCAGTTATTGGCTTTTTTTGGTTGCTGCGGCCAAAACGATGGCCATGTCCAGAGCACCCTGGTGAGCATAGTCCAGTCCCCATGCCCCATAGCTGGCCTGGGCCCACGATGGACTACAGGTCCCGGTGAGCAGGAGGGGGCACCATGCTCAGCAACAAAGGGACTGCTACCAGCGCCTGCTGCTATGGCAACACAGCGCGAAGCAGGGGCCTGAGCACTGGGACTGCCACAGAGGCACTGGACTATGCGCAGGTGGAGTAAGGTGCTGTGTGAGGGACGTTCTGTTCCACTGGGCACCTTTGCAAAAGCGGCTTCTCCCCAGCAGCTGATGGCGCTGAGGCAGCAGCATGCTCTGGGGCTCCAAACGTGCCCGGCGCCGCTGTGTGCGTACTTTAAAATGCCTTGCACTATCACTAAATATTATTTATTTAATGGGCATTGGCTGAGGTGGTTGGTTAATTATTGGCCATCGGTATTGGCCAAGAAAATCTTGATCAGTACACCCCTAGTACTATTCTTATTAAGAGCTATTTCAGATTATATTGCCAATTTTAAGTTACACAGCTGCTCTCCTAAATTAGCACATTCTTACCATATTGTTTTGGAGTGTTTCTATGTTTTTCCTGTGTTCTTCAACTGCAGTCTGCATAGTCTCAACATCATGATGAACACTGGTTAAGGTGCTACCTATGGTAGCTACGCTCTGAAAACAAAAACAGGAGCTGTATAATCTGAGCCAGGCCTGACTGTACAAGTTGAAAGTCCTTGACTTGAATGTCTTAATGGAATGCCAGACAGCCAGACTGCAAGACCTAGGTGATGAACTGGCAGATTCCAGTTGCAGGTATAGACCACAAGTCATTCTTTATACATAGTCTCAGGTCAAAACTTTTGATTCAACTCAGCATGACTGACAGAGCTTCTACCTCCACCTAGCAGATATTCTTCTGCTTTTACATGGGTAGTTTATAGGGCTGTATAAAGGCATGAGAATCCTGAAGTAGTGAAGATGTTCCTGGGCTATAAAACTCTACAATGAAGTAAAATTAGTGTGTAGTTTGAGATCAGTATCTTGGCACTGAATAGCAACTACTAAGCTCCGCTTTTAAGACCCCTTGTTGCCCTTCTTCCACCACATCATCATCTCAGACACTATTAATGTTGTGATCCCCCCCACTTCTCTCTTTGCCAATAAACCTATCAAACGCATGGTGAAGGCTATGATTAATGACACCTGCTTGAAGGGTAAAAAATAAAAAGCATCACCTTCTGTGTAGCCCCTCATGCACAGGAAAAGCTGCCTGGTAACATCCCAAGCTAAGTCCTACTCAGGAAAACTCAGTGGTTAGAAAGCAGATGCATTATGCTGACCAACTGCATCTCAATATTTCCTTGGGCTCATTCTTGTGAATCCAGTTCCTGCCTCTCACCTTAGGTATACTTTGCAGGAACTGTTTTATCATGTGGTGAACTGCACCTTGCATAACTGGGCCCTCCACCCAAGTAGGTGTATGCTCTCCAACCATCCAACTATATAATGTTCCATTTCACATGATCTCTGAGCATCATTAGAACTATCCACATTCATTTTCTTAAGTCTCCTCTGATTCTTACTGCCCAACTCAATTAGGACAGAGCAGGCAAAGAACCCTCCTTCCACTCTGAAGAACGTCAGGACCCCAAGGTTAATGTTGCATCACCAGTGCTTTCACCACTTGCCATCAACCACAATCAGCCACTCTACAGAGAGAACTCTGCCAAAGAGTATTCTTCTTCCGGCCTGCTGAACTCTGGAAAAAGAGCTCCCTATTACCATCACAGACACCACTTACTGCAGAGGCAGCTTAAAATACTCCTAGTAAAGGGGTAATAAGCCATTCCTTATAATGGAAGGCTAGCCTCAGACAGAACATTAGGAACTCTGCATGCAGTGTTTTCACAAGGCAGACAAGCGTTATTGGGTAAATGCAATATATTTATAAATAAAATATAAATAGTTGGAAAAATTGTTCTTTGGGTACAAACACCCTTCTTCAGGTATTGGGCGAGTCTGCAGTTGTTTTATGCTCTCCTGTGCTGCAGCACACACACAACAGAGGCGAAGGACACCAAGTTCAAAATTTCGTCACTTTACTGTCAAACCTAAGCACTATTAAAATATTTTTATTTAATCCCCTGTAATTTTTTCCAGCACTTATCCTTTAATAAAAGTACAATGGATTCCCTGGAAGGGGTCCAGCTTTCCTTTCATAACAATAAGCGTATCAAGTTTAATGAAAGCAAAATGACATCAGAAAATAGAAATGCACGCTACTACTCCTAATGTCTCATCTTAGGATCAGAAATGGTTGGGCCTCAAGCCCCAAATTTTACAATATTGCCTTCGGGGTCTTTGGGCCCATCTAGTTAAAGTCTAAGCTTGATAGTTCCAACTGCAGCTGTGCCATGCCATTCAAACTCAAAACAATACTGGCTGGTGGAACCCGTAGCCCCTGCAAGCCACAGTTTTGCACTACAGATGTCAGAGAAGCATTAGAAGAGGCATCAATCTTCTGTGTCCACCTTGGCACCCTTGGGAAACTACCTGAGTTACCTCTGGTAGAGTTTTCTGTAGCTCTCCCACCTGCTGATTATGAAGAGGTGGTAGCAAGCTAGAACTAGTTTTCTCTCCAACACCCTAACAGAATAACTACATTCTGCTAGTTCTTCACCACATTCATCTGCTTGTTCACTGCATTCTCACCTCCTGTTCTCAAGACATGCCCACAGACCTCTAGCCCACTGAAGGTAGGCCCTTTGTGATTAGCTATATTATAGCTAAAAGCACAGATAGACTTAAGTATTTTAGCCATAATATAAATACCACTTTTAGTAATAAATCGCTGAGGCAGACTTTGGAAAAAAAGTTGGGGCTCCTCTGTTCAAAGAACAAATGGGCTTCCTCATTTTGAGAATACCCTCAACTAAAGCATGAAATGCAGAAGACATTAAACTAATGCCCAGCCTCTGGCACGGATCTTTGAAAACTCTTGGCGCTCTGGTGAAGTGCCCAAAGACTGGAAGAAGGCCAATGTGGTGCTGATCTTCAAGAAAGGGAGGAAAGTGGATCCAGCTAACTATAAGCCAATCAGCCTGACTTCTATCCTGGGGAAGGTCTTAGAAAAATGTATTAAAGAGGCCATCCTCAATGGACTGGCCAACGCCAACAACCAGGGATAGCCAGCACGGGTCTGTTGTGGGTAGGTCTTGCTCGACCAATCTCATTTCCTTCTACGACCAGGTGACCTATCACCTGGACAAGAGATAAGAGATTGATGTCATATATCTTGACTTCAAAAAAGCCTTCAATCTGGTATCCCATGATCACCTCTTGGCAAAACTGGCCAACTGTGGCCTTGGGTCCACCACGATCCACTGGCTGGAAAACTGGCTCCATGGTTGGACCCAGAGGGTAGTAATTGATGGAAGTCACCCATCATGGTGTCCTGTGACCAGTGGGGTCCCCCAAGGCTCTGTCCTTGGACCTATATTGTTCAACATCTTCATTAACGATGTGGACACTGGAGTCAGGAGCAGACTGGCCAAGTTCGCCAATCACACCAAACTTTGGGGCAAAGCATCCACACCAGAAAACAGGAGGGTGATCCAGGCTGACCTGGACAGGCTCAGCAAACGGGCGGATGAGAACCTGATGGTGTTTAACACCGAAAAAATGCAAGGTTCTCCACCCTGAGAAGAAAAACCTATAGCATCCTTATAGGCTCAGCAGTGCTACAATGGCTAGCACCACGGAAGAAAGAGACTTGGGGGTCATCATTGACCACAAGATGAACATGAGCCTCCAATGCAATGCTGCGGCCAAAAGGCTGGCTTGCATCCATAGATGCATCTCAGTCAAATCCCGGGACGTCCTTCTCCCCTTGTTCTCTGCCTTGGTGAGGCCGCAGCTGGAGTACTGCGTCCAGTTTTGGGCTCCACAACTCAAAAAGGATGTGGAGAAGCTTGAGAGAGTCCAGAAAAGAGCCAGGCGCATGATCAGAGGTCAGGAAAACAGACCTTACGATGACAGGCTGAGAGCCATGGAGCTCTTTAGCCTGAAAAGCGCAGGCTCAGGGGTGATCTGATGGCCACCTATAAGTTTATCAGGGGTGACCACCGGTATCTGGGGGAATGTTTGCTCACCAGAGCGCCCCAAGGGATGATGAGGTCGAACGGTCATAAACTACTACAAGTTTTTTTCAGGCTGAACATAAGGAAGAATTTCTTTACTGTCCGAGCCCCCAAGGTCTGGAACAGCCTGCCATCAGAGGTGCAAGGACCTACACTGAACACCTTCAGGAGCAAACTGGATGCTTATCTTGCTGGGATCCTATGACCCCAGCTGACTTCCTGCCCTTTGGGCAGGGGGCTGGACTCGATCTTCCGAGGTCCCTTCCAGCTCTAATGTCTATGAAATCTATAATAGAAGTTAAGGTATACTTATTATGTGCCATCAGTTGTTTTTTCTTTCCAGGGATTATCAACTGCATGGAAATGGCCTGCTTGGTTCATTTAGAGTATGCAAAATGGTGTAAGTTCAGAGCATTTAAAGCCTTTCTGAGAAGACTTGCATTTAAAAATTTTAAAGCCACTAATCAATTTTACTCACTCATAATATTGTGAAAATCATTATAAAATAGCAGACATCTAACTTGGGAATTCTGATTACAGTGTGTGCACTATACCTGTTTTTCATAATTTTTTTTACCAAGCTTACATTAAACAAAACACTACAAATGATCTCATGGTGCTGGCTCACTCTTTCAGGCAAATTATTTTCCATTTATAATTGTTTTAGTGTCAATATAAAAAAACCCTGTAAGTGGAATTATGCTGGAAAAATCATCTTAATTTTCATTAACAAGTGATGTAATTCCCTCTTATACTGATAAAAGTTAAATGAAATACTGATTCAGGGCTGCAAGGATAACACTTGCAGCCAAGTCTGTTAAAGGACCCACATGGTCTAAGAAAGGTTACTTACTTCAAAGCAAGGTGCCCCCTCCCCCATGGAACAGACACACTGTTATAGTACATCTTTTTTGCTTAATTCTGTAGACATGAGTTTTCATGGATAATCTCCCCACCATGTTCTAGTTTACATTAAGTAATAATCATTTGGTGCAAAGCCACATGAACTGTATCTGAAAGAATATCCACTTAAAAGCCAAGCTAATGATATTTCATACTCATAGAAGAGCAGGTCTGGAAGGGGCCTCCAGAGACCATATGGTCCAACCCCATCCAAAACTATCCTAATAAATATCCATCATCTGTCTAACTTGTTAGCAAAATGAGTCAACTCTGATACAACCATAAGACATAACACCCTAACTTGCCACAGGTAAAGCAGGGGAGGAATGTTTTGATGCTACAAAGGCTGTTACAATATGCAAAAGAGATCCAAGGAAGGGGAAGTAGGGACAGCATGGCCACCAACTACAGGGAAAGGTAAAATCCCCCACAGCCTGTATCAGTCAGATCATGATGTAAAATTCCTTCCTGACCCCAAACATGGTGACTGGTCTGACTCAAAACAGAAGGACAGGACCCTCTTACCAGAAACCTCCAGCTTTTAGTCCCAACAAGACCAATGGCATACCCTGGCCCAAAACTCCAGCCCTTACTGTGGCCAACATCCAATGCTTTCAAGGAAGATAAAAACCCTGCCATATAGCAACAGGAGGGGAAAACATTTCTTCCCAGCCCCACGTGGCAGCCAAAGCCCAGAAGCATTGGAAATACTCAGAGTAGAACATAGGCATAGCTATGCCTATGTGTTCCCTAACTAATGCTCGTCTTTTTGAACACCTCCAACGATGGAGATTTCATAACATCCTTGGGCAATCTATTCCACTGCCTTACTGTTTTAATAGTGAAGACACTTTTCCTGACATCCAAATCTAAACCCGCTTTGTTGCAACTTCAAGCCACTTATCCACCTGCAACCAGAGAGAAAAGGTGTTCTCTTTTTTTTTATGGCAGCCCTTCAGGTATCTGAAGGCTGCTAGGATGTCTCTTCTTAACCACCTTCACCACTCTAGAGGAGGCCTAACCAGAGCTGAGCAGAGAAGCACCATCACCTCCCACATTCTGCACTTAATACTTCTCCTGATGCATCCCAAAACTGCATTAGCCTTTTGTGCAGCTGCATCATACTGGAGACTCATATTGAGTCTGTGACCTACCAAGGCTCCCAGGTACTTCTCCAGAGTGCTGCTCATTTTATAATTATTCTCCCTGAGGTGCAGCATCTTGCATTTGTCAGCACCAAACTTCATCCTGTTAGCTCAAGCCCAACTTTCCAATCCATCAAGATCCTTCTTAGTTGCACTCCTGTCCTCCAAAGTGTTCACACTCCATCCCAGTTGCGTTTCCAAATCTTTACTAAACACATTGAACAGCACTGGGCCCAGGATGGATCCGTGTGAGACTTCATGTGAAACTCACTGCCATTCTGATATGGATCCATTTATAATTAACCTTTGCTTGCAACTCCAGCCAGTTGTCTCTGCACCTTATAGTAGTTTTGTCTAACCTACATTTTCCAATTTCGTTTATGAGAATGTCAGGTAGGACTTTGTCAAAAGCTGTGCTGAAGTCCAGGCACACTCTCTTAATCCACTCAAGTACTTTGTTAAGAAGGAAACCAAGTTTGTTTGCATGATTTGTTCCTAGTAAATCCATGCAGGCTACTTGCGATCAGCTTTTCCTCTTCCAGCTGCTTGCAAATACAACTTCCCTATCATTCGCTCCAGTAACTTCCCAAGCACTGAAATGAGGCTAACTGGTCTGTAGTTCCCTAGGGCCTCCATTTATGCCTTTTTTTAAAAGGATACTACATTGGCCCTTTTCCAGTCATCAGATGTCTGGCACATCTTCCATGATTTAATGCACATTATTGCCAAAGGTTTCACGATGTCCTCTGCCAGCTCCTTCAGTACTAAGATGAAGTTCTTTAGGCCCTGATGATTCGAATTCATTCAGGCCCATCAAAAGCTCTGTCTCTTATCTCATCCCTCATCTTGTCCCCTTGCTTATCCACATAATCCCCATTAGCTATTTGCTTAATTTTTTTTGTGAAAGTGACCAAGGCAAAATAGCTTTCAAGCAGCATTTTGTGTTAAGAGGCAACCTTGGCTTTTTAACAGTGAACCAAGGAAGCTGTTTGGCAAACATACTTATAGAACCTCTCCTTGTTGTCCTTCACCTCTCTGATCAGGTGCAGCTCATTTTTTTTTTAACTTGAGCCTCCGTGCCTCTTGCTATTTTCTGGTATGTCTCCTTGGTGACCTCCCACTGCCTGTACATTTTTCCTTTTGCATTTGAATCATCGTATAAGCTCCTTGTGCAGACACATTGGTCCTCTTACTATTCTTATGCTTCCATCATGTCAAACAGTTTTCTTTTGGTCTTCCAACACTGTATCCTTTAGAAGCTCCCAACCCTCCTGGGCACCATATCACCATGCTTATTAACTCTTTTCACATAGGTATAATAATCTTGTCAAACTTCAGGAATTCCTGAAAATTTTTAATGGTTTCTGTAATTAGCTGCTGTTCAGAGTTATAGTATGTTGCCAATTAAAAGCTACATTTGCAATACTTACCTTCTGAAGTTCCTCTACTGTGACAGGAAGGTTAATCAAATCAGCAGCAGACTTAATATTGGCTTTGAGGTGATTTACTGCTGAAGTCAACAACAAGATCTACAAAGCAGAAAGAAGGACTTAATTAGTAAAGACATGAGAGCTCCTTGTTTTGATCTTCCCTAACCCTAATGACTTGCAACTCATGACTGACCTTAACCAAGAAATAGAAGTGACTATTTGGGGCCACGTGCTCTTGCAAGTGCACAGAATCCCCAGTTCAATCAGTCATCCCCATCATGCAGGCAAGTCACCCTAACATTTGTGGCACAAATGAAACCGTCTCATAAATCAAAACACAACTCCAAAAGTTCATTGGCTAGGGCCTTGAAAGTCACAGAGCATCTTCACCACAAATCTTTGAATTCAAAAGGCAGAGCTCATAGTGAACCTATCAGACTCCCTAGAATGCTTCTGTTTAAATGAATAACTCCCTAACATTATTATTATTTTTAGAAAGATCTACCCTTTGCTTGCATATTAAATATGCTCACTAGAGTTGTGAGGTCACTTTGTTGTATCAGACTATTTAAAATTATAAGCATTTTCTCCATTTCCTGCAGGTTTCATACAAAATGAGTTTTTATTTAATTTACCAGAAAACAAAAAGAGAGCAACTGTTTGGATGGAGATGGATGTGCCTGAAAATAGGACCTATAAAAAGGAAATACCATCTTACATTATTCACAAGACCGCCAGAGAAAAAAGAAAGTTTAATGCCTTCTGCATTAATAGAAACTCCTTTAAACACACGTCTTCAAAACCGGATACTTCCGCTCTGGATACTTTTTAATCCTTTCAATATTCAACAAATACTTTGCTGTGATTACAACAACTTCAGATATTTTTCCGACATTTTATTTCACATGGGAATCACCTAAGCCAGAAGAGCAAGAAAATGAATGGCTAAGATGTTAGAGAACTTACCTGGGATACAAGAAATGTGGGTTCAGCTTCCTGCCCTGTGTGACCTTAGGTAGGCCATTTCAGTGCTTAATACCTTTCAGTACCTGGCTCTAATCTCCATTGTCAATCAAGGGGTTTAGCACCAAAAACACCTTTTGGAATCTAAGTCTTCATTTCTCTGCCTCAGTCCTGGAAAGTGGGGATAACAGCAATGCTCTTATGCCTTCAGAAGTTATTAAGAGGCATTCTGATACTAGTATGATGGGTACAAACAGGTCATCAATAAGAATACACTGAACACCACTGATCTACGATTTCTACTGTAAGTTATAGATAGCTGTAAGCCACCCTGAACCTTTTTGCGGAGGGCAGTATACCCAAATAAATAAAACAGTGCTAGGTTAAAAAAACCCAACAGCTCCATTCCTTACATTCTGTTTAAAATGTTGCTCCTACTGTAAGACTCAAAGCTAATGCCCTTTATCTTTGTTTTCAAGATATTTTTTAGTCTGTATTTGCCTGTTTCTATAACAGAAGCTCCCCACGAGAGAATAAAAAAGTTACATAAGCAAGCAACTTTTGAGGTTCCTTCTAGCCCTGAATTTCCACGAATCTGTGACTTCAAATAAGTTATGACATGTACCACCTCAGAACGTGCATCCATTGAGAAACAAATTGCTCTTTATCTTTTGCAATACTATGAACTCGGATTATGATTTCGGCATCTTTCTGCCCCTTCCCCCTCTGTGGTAACCACATATGCCAATTCCCTTCTTTTAAGATCCTATTTGGAAGCTGAACCCCCCAGCACGTACAGAGGAATAAGTGAAAAGATCATATTACTCAAGAATATGAAAGCACCTGTCAGGTTTAAGCCAACTCATTTAATATTTCACCATTAGCTGACCAAGGTCAAGTCATTATTTTTGATCCATTATAATATTTTCTGGGTGAACTTTGCAAAGCTAATGAGAAGATTTCCATTATTTTCAAGGAAAACATATGGCAAGTTATACAGCTATTCTCAACTTTGCTTTAAGAACTTTGGCATCACTGGACATAAGGTCTGACATCAAGTCCTTGGGGAACTGGTTGAGAGTGTGCTTGTAAGTAGTTGACAACTCACATTTACATTTTAGATAAATGCATAAGCACAGCTCAGTTAGAAATATTTCAATATCTCAGATTCTTGTTTAGAATGATGCATTTGTTCATATTACCTGTTTATTGATTTCGGTAATATTTGTCCAAATCCTGTTTAGCCCCATGTCTCCAGTCTCGATTTGTTCTAGCTGCTTTTGCTTATCAAGCAGATCTTCATTTAATTTAGGAATCTCTTGGAATGATGATTTTTGATTAGACTCCACTAAAAAACAGAGACAGAAAAAAAAGAGAGCGCCAGTTATTAAACAAGGTGTTTTACCGTTAACATTTTTTACGTAAGTCATAACCCATGACACCAAGAACACGGCACTGTCTGCATACAAGGTATTCAAGATTAATCAGAAAAATCCTTTTAAAATAACAGCACTTTTCTAATCTAATAGTATTCAATGCTTACACTTTGTAGAGGGCATGTCTTTGGAAAGGTCAACTAAGCCTGGTATTTTCTGGTAGCTTCATATTTTGGTTACCTTTAAAAATATATTCATGTAGCACTGAATAACTTGTTGTTTTGTTATCAAATCATGGTTATTTCATATAATCCAACTATGATACAGCACAAAACGCACAAATTATAAGAACTGCACCACCACAGTGAAACTGGACTTCATTTCCAAGCATACAAATACAATGTATGACCACAACGAAAATTCCCAAAGAGATTATGGTGATCTCCAGTCACATGAAGGAACAGAGTACTGAACATAATTAATACCACAAACAAACTGCTTTTACTCGTACAATAAAAGTGTGCCAGTAAAACAAATCAACAAAGAGCAACTTCCTGAGTATAATGATTTGGAAATAAAAATAAAGTAAACAGTTAAAGAAAAAATAAATGAGAGAAGAAGTTTAGCAAGTCAGTTAGTTGTGGGAGTTAATTCCTAAAAAAAAAAAAAAAAAAAAAAACCCAAAAAAAACCTTGATTTTTTTTTTTTAACAACATTAAAAAAAGAGAAAACAGACCTCAGACCTAAGCAACCTACATAGGTTTCACAGGTCTCTTTCCCCCCCCCTTTTTTTTTTTTTTTTTAAAAGAGAGTTTTCTTTTTTTCTTTTTAACAATTTCAAAAATAAGGTATTTTTTAATATATGCAGACTGGCAGATTAATTGGGCACTTCAAGACTATTCACTTCAATAGCTCACAAAGAAATGTGATAGCTTGCCATCCTCTTAATTAAAAGTTTCAGGATGCCTTGCAGGTGAATATTACTGATTTCATACTTTTATTGGTGTTTCTTATCATTCACCTCAGTGACCTGTTTCAAGTTTCTACGCCGCTTTGAAAATTAATTTTATAATGATTTTTAAGCTTCAGTCAGCTGTCCATGGTGAAAACACTTCAGTGAGATTTTTAAACTGATCTACTATTAATAGTTAGATATTTTCCATTATTAAATTGTTACAGTCGAGTGAAAAAAATAAGATGGTGTCAAAATCCTTTTGACAAACCTGGTTCAGCAATTAAAACGACAACTTATATTCAGTTTCCATACCAGCTCCTAATTAGAGCAGGTCCCCAAATACAAGATTAAAAGAAAATGATTAATTAAGAGAAAATCTTTGTGAGGCAAGAACAGATAGGGAAACAGATTTTTGTGGCCAGTTGTAAAAGTATAAAACAAAGGTGTTTGCTTTTCACAGAAATACCGTATTTATTCTCAATTCAATTCCAGGAATGTATAATGAGAACAATGAGATATTGTTAAACTGTAAAAGAAAGAAAAAATAACAAAGCAAGAAAGGTCTTTCTGATTAAAGCCCTTGAGTGGAACTCAGAAGGATAAGTGTTTCTTTCCAAACTCTGGGCCAGACTAACCTGTGTATCTCAGGTTCCATTTATAAAAGATGGATATTAAAAGCTTCTTTACCAGTCTTTATCAATCATATCTATTTAGACAGTTTCTGCCTGCAAGAGGAAAATATCTCTATTTGTTCCAAATTCTGAGCAATAAATTAGAGCCCTGATAAACCACTCCATGGTAAAAAAAAAACCCCCCGAACAAATGTAGAACTGTTAAGTACTCCGATTTTTCCATCAATGTTCCTTGGCAGTGGATAGTATAAAATTAAGTGCTCAAGACAGGTCTGCAACACGGCCACTAGTGAGACAGTTTTTCTTAATATCCAACCTCAACTTCCCTTGCTGCAACTTGAGCCCATTGCTCCTTGTCCTGTCTTGAGCCCATTGCTCCTTGTCCTGTCATCTGACCCCACTGAGAACAGCCCAGCTCCATCCTCTTTGCAATCCCCCTGCAGGGTATTGAAGACTGCTATTCAATCTCCTCTCAGTCTCCTTTTCTGAAGGCTAATTAAGTCCAGTTCCCTCAGCCTCTCCTCACTAGTTATGTGCCCCAGCCCCTTAACTACTTTTCACTGCCCTCCACTGGACTCTCTCCAATTTGTCCATATCCCTTCTGTAGTGAAGGGCCTAGAACTGAACACATATGCGCAAATATTATAGTTTGATCTCTTGCTCAGCACTATTTTGAATAAAATCCTTAAATCCAAAACACTAAGAAAACAAACAAGCAAACCTCAAAAAGTAAGTCTATAAAAAAAAAAACGCAGTTTTCTTGAAATACATAATTAACAGACAAACATGCTCATGCCAGCATTAAACAGGAGATGATGACTAAACAATAAGAAATACTAATCCTGGAAGATCAAGGTTCAACAAAATGAATTGCAAGTTTTAGGAAGATGCAAAAGCAGCTAATGTGGTACTGAAATGCTACATACAGCACAAAAACAGGGACAGGACTGAGATTTGACAGAGCAGGTCAAAGGAACAAAACATCTTCCATTACTTTCAGTTCAGCTGGGGGGAAAAAAAAAAAATCAAGACTATTTTCAAACACAAAGGATTTTTCTTCCTTTTTTTTTTTTTAAATGCTGCTGCAACCATACTAAAAACCACAGTCTCAAAACCGTGCTGCAATTCAGCATCTAAGACACCATGAAACATCCCCCAGCAATTCTCTCTTGCACCACGCGTACCAACTCCAGAAAACAAGGCAAATGTGGCTACCCAAGAGTAAAGCCGACCACAAACCCAGTGCTGCTCTGACGTGGTTCCACTGTCTCCTATGACATGCTCAAAGTGAAGCAAGTGACAGGAACAGCTTCATGCCAATAGAGTTACAGCCTCAAGGAAATCTTTTCATGCTTTATGAGAATGATATCTAATTCTCTCTATGAAAGTCAACAGGCAGCTGAGGTGCTAACACTATATAACCAGAACTTGTCAAGTAAATAGATCTGAAGCATGATATAGCATGCTTTATTATGCACGACTGCTTCTCCCAACAGCTAGCATTACAAATAGACAAGTTAATCAATTAAAAAAAAGAAAAAAAATGAAAAAAGAAAAATTCCAATACTTACTAGTTCGAAACTTTTCCTTTAAAGCATCCAGATCTTCCTTAAGGGCAACCTGCATCCACACTAAGCCAACGCAAGCTACCACACAAGCAGCCAGAATGACAAAAGCACATAGTGGATAACAGAACTTGCAGCATCGTAAGTATTCTCCCCTGAGGAAAAAAAACAAATGAAAAAACGTTACTTATCAATCTGCAGAGGAAGCAACAAAGCAATGTTCAAAATGTGGGTAAAACTGAAGTCAGTACAACTCAGGGGTGGCCAACTTATGGCACATGTACCACAAAGCAGACTGGGAGGGGAGGCAGGTAGCACAGTGGCAAACAGGACAGGAAACAGAGCAGCAAGTCAGGCAGAGAGCAAAGGGGAGGATGCAGAAAGCAAAGCAGCAGATTAGCCAGGGAGCACAGAGCAGGAAGATGGAAGCAGAGAGGCAGACTGGGCAAGAGTGGCACTTGAGAAGTATGCAAGGCTAATTTGTGACACGCCTACCAAAAAGGTTGCTCCTCAATTATATAACTGATTCCCTAATAAAATGGGGCATTTGCTTTGGTTGAGATGCATATTTATTCTTGGAAGTGAGCTTCCTTAAATTTGAGTAACAGAACAAACAGTAGTGGAAAAAAACCTCATTTAAAACAGAATTTACAGTACAATCAACTCCAAGACTGAAAATAGGTATTCCCACCATCCTTTGTTTAACTGTCATGTTTCTGCTTTGTAACTTTTCTACTCTATTACAATAGATTCACATTAAGGAAAAACCAAGTTTAAGATTTTGGAAAGGAGACATCAGCAAATGGTCTGGCAAGCAGTTTTCGTAAGAAAACGCAAAATCTTCTATTATTGTTCCGAGCTGCAACATTCAGATTTTCATGACAATAAGTTGCTTTGTTATACTTAGACTTATAAATAATTATTACTTGAAATGAACAATTCATTTAGCAATTTATAGTAGCAATTTAATGCAATAGTAGTAATGATGCAGCTCAATCAATCTATAAATATAGAAGAGTAGATTATGTGCAGCTTGTATGTGCATATTTTGCAAACTGTGCTCAACTTGATTAATCACCGCTTCAATTCCACTTTATTACTCATGCTGGATACATGGTCACAACACACAATAAGAACTGAAGGTACTTTAGGTTCATTTCTACTATTATCCATTACCCACAATCATTTAACAAGGACTTTCTAAAGATTATGTTGCCCATTCCTGACTTTGTAAAAACAAACAAACAAAACCAAGTTCTAGAATACCTTAAAGTTTTAAAGGAACCGTATAAACTGTCTGACAGGTAACTACGTTGCAAGGGTAACTACTGCATTCAAGTATTGTCAAAAGAAGACAGAAGATGGGCAAGAGTAAATGAGAAAACTCTTTTTCCTCAGGGGCAAAAAGGATAATCATTCTCTAAGCATTAAGCAAATAAAGGTGGTGTCTAAGTAAAAAAAAAAAGATTAATAAACAGCAGACAGAAACCTACCATGCAGAGATATATAAACTAGGTGTATAACTAATTTGCCCAGTGTATGCAAAAGTGGAAGATTCCAAGAGAAACGTAAGCAGTTTAACAAAAGAAGAAAAACTAACAGTGACCGTGTTACACAACAGCACCAACACAGGAAAAAAAAGTTACCAAAAATAAGTGCACACTAGAAAGAGCATATCACCAACAGGACAGCATTAGCTAGCTACAAATTAGTTGCACTGGGTATAAAAACAGGGTATAAGAAAACAGAGGAGGATAAAGGTTGAGATTTTTGGAAGGAGGAAGCCCACGCAGAAAAATGTATTTTTCCCTTTGCCAAGAAAGGCCTGTACTAGTAATTAAAACACAAAATCAAGATTTGGCCTGTACATGCCAGCTAGTAGCTGTCAGCAGGTCTCCTGAGCCCCAACCTTTTTAGGCTCAATGAATCCCTCTTTTGATGTGAGCCAACTCTCGGAAGAGGTCAGCTCTTTGTTTTCACTGATTTTTGAGCATTGGAGAAGTGACATGGCAACTGCTCCACTGCAAACAACTCAGAAAGCCCAAAGCTCGTCAGGATCGGTTACAACACGATGGACTTTTCATGGCAATCTCAGGGCTTATCATGCGAGTTACGTTTGCACACCCAACAGCTTTGCAAGGTGAGACGCCACGGCACCCTGAAAGGATCTCAGAGCACCCCAACACTCCCCGGTTGAAAAAAAAAAAAAAAAAAAAAAAAAAAAAAAAAAAATCGCTGGTTTTAAAAAGAGGGTGGGCTGAAAGCAGCATAGAGGTACCCTGATAGAGGAACTAAAATTAGACCCGCAGCTTTCTAATTAAAAAAAAAAAAGAGAGAGAAGAAAGGAAACTGCTGAAACCAAGAGCCTATTTTGACTGTGGTGGGGGTGAATAACAGCTGGAAGAGGAAGAGGGCAAACAAAGAAAGCACAAAGACAGTAAGGCAAAAGCCCATAAGGCAGGGAGAAAATACAGGAGGGCAAAGGGCAGGAACAAACCCCTGTGTGTTGGGGATGCAAACACCCCTGCCCCTCGGGACACCCTCAGTGCCCCCCAGCCCCATTACGACACCCCCGATCCCACCCCCAGCCCCATTACAGGGTGTTCTGAGGGGCAGGCAGCATCTGCACCCCTAACAAACACAGATTTGCTTCTGCCCTTTGCCCTCCTGTATCAGCTCTCTGCTTTATTGACACTCCCAACCCTACCCCCATTATCCCCCCCAATCCCTCCCAGGGAATGCTGATCCCAGGGACAGGAGAACCCCTCCCTTCCCCGCTCCAAGGCACCCCGATATCCAGCTCCCCCTCCCCCAATCCTCCCACCACACTATGGCCCCCCTCCCCTCCCATAACCCCAGGTTTAGGGACAGCCCCCCCCCCCCGCGTGCTCACTTGGCGAGGCGGAAGCGGGCGGCCGCGGGCCCGAAGCCGTCGTCGCCGTCGGAGCTGGAGTCGGAGCGGGAGCGCGAGTCGGAGGCGGGTGGCTCGGTGCGCAGCAGACGGTGCCCCGAGCCCTTGTTGGGCGCCTTGGGGCGCCGCCCGTCGCCGGCCAGGCCGATAAGCGCGTTCAGCTCCTTGCGCTTCTTCATCCTCTTGTGCGGCGTCGCCGGGGCCCCCGCGGGCTGCGGCCCGACCCCCCGCGCCGCCGCCGCGCCCCGGCTCTCCAGCTTGCGGCGGCTGCGCGGGGCCCACAAGGAAGCGGACGAGGCCGCGCTCCAGTCAGCGGGGCCGGGCGCCCTGGGGCCACGGCCACTGCCACTGCCACCGCCTGCTCGCAAATCGGGCCACTAGTGCCGCCGAGGCCATGGCGGCCGCTGAAGGGAGGCCGCCTCAGCAGCCCGGACCAGCCGGCGCGGCCCACCTGCAAGCAACTGCGCCACTGATTGGCCGGCCGCCACGGGGAGGGGGCATGAAAGGACCAATCTCCGCTGAGGACAGGGATGCACCCGGCATGGCACTTCAGAGAGTAACGTACTCTCTGACTGGTCTGCCAGTACCAAGGGGCGAGGGCATGAAAGGGCCAATCGTCGCTGAGGACGGGGAAGAACTGACTCGGCACTTCTGAGAGTAACGGCCTCTCTGATTGGTTTTCTGGCCGCCAAAGGGCGGGGGCATGAAAAGGTCAATCGCCGTCGAAGACAGGGAAACAGCCGGCATGGCACTTCTGAGAGTAACGGCCTCTCTGATTGGCCCGCCGGCGCCAAGGAGGGCAGCGCATTAAAGGGCCAGTCACCCCCGGCCCCGGGTGGGAGTCGGGGTGTTGAGAGTCTTGTGCTCGGCGGCTTTCTGGCCTGTGCTGATGAGGGAGGCAATTAATTTCATGGCTCATTTCAGGCATCCTGGTTTATTCGGATTAAAAAAAATCCCCAGTTTTCCGTACAACCTAATCCTAAATTCACATTTTTCTGTAATTAAAACGAAACACTGCTATTTATGCATCTATAGATTAGTGGTGTTTCATTTAAATTATGGGGAAAAAAGTGGATTTGTGGTTACCTTTTTTTTAACTGAAAACTGGGGATTTTTTAAAATCAGCGAAAACTGGGATCCCTGAATTGAGCCTCTCCCTGATTCCTGCTAATCTCTCCCCGCTCTGCACGTGTGCACGGCTCCTCATGCCCCACTAATCAGACTAGAAATGCTATTTTTGTCTCAGAGACGATACTTTTATTAAACCAACTACAAAATTGCAACAACATCAACAGAATCATCTTTTTGTGCAAGGTTTCGGGCTCATGTGCCCTTTCTCAGGCTCAGGGAAAAGTAAAGATGGTGAAAGGGCCCCATATGTAAAGAATAAACTTGCCACCTTCAATTTTCCCTGAGCCTGAGGAAGGGTGTGAGAGCCTGAAAGCTTGCAGCAAAAGATGATTTTTTTTTTTTACGATTTCTTAATTGATCTAAAAAATGGCATCGTCTCTGAGCCATGAGGTCTAGAGTTTTGCCTTTCTTTTTGTCTCGGACCAAATACATCTCTGAAACAGTAATCAAACCACCCTTTCTTCTGCAGCTCTGCTGACACCCGTATCCTCCGTTACCTCCCCAGCCCCATCTTGACACCCCAACCCCCCCTCACTTCAGAACACCCCAATCCCCACCCAACCCTACCAGGCCACCCCAATCCCCCCCACCTCAACAGGACACCCCCAATCCCTACCCAAACCCACCAGGACACCCCAATCCCCCCACCTCACCAGGACACCCCAATACCTACCCAAACCCACCATGACACCTCAATCCCCCCACCTCACCAGGACACCCCAATCCCTACCCAACCCCACCACAAGACCCCAACCCCCACCCAACCCTACCAGGACACCCCAATCTCCCCCCAGCCCCACCACAATACCCCTCTTTCCCCACCAATTCCACTCTCTATCGGCTCCTCCTGGTCCTGGAGCTCCTCTTTCACAGCCCTGTAGACTGTATTTTAACTGCTTGCACTGAAATGGCCCTGTTAGAAATGCACAGCTTGCATCTTGCTCCTGATAAGAAAGAAATACTGTCCAAGGCTTCTCTCCCCCATCCTCCTTAAACTTTCTCATACTGATTACAGAGACTGGAATTTAGCTGCATGGCCTTGGGGTATAAACTTTTGAACTAGACTGTTGGTTAGGAGTGGTCCAAGATCAGCCACCTTGGATTAAGAAATGCTTAGTAAAGTCTCATGTGATGGTTGTTAAAGGAAAGACCCGAGGAGGACCGCCTGTACTCCCTGAATCTAATGGGGGGGGTGGGGATCCTGAATTGGCCGAGTATCAGGTTCGTTCTCCGGTCACCCTGATGGGTAGCGAGGATGAATCAGACACCTCCTCAGGACCCAGTCCTTCTGCACTACCGCTCCCTCCCTCAGGGAAACCACCACCGGCGTATCAAATTATACCTAATGATTCAGAGCGAGTGCCTCAGCCAAGTGCCCCATCTGAATCAGGGAATAAGGGCTATAATTTGTGCAAAACTGTAGAATCACAGCCGGTGCTGAACTGCCTGATGCGAGAGGTTATCGGAGAGAGGGGCGATGCAACTTTTGTCTACACCCCATTTAGTACTTCAGATTTATTCAATTGGAAGAATCAGAGCCCCTCTTTTCGTGAAGACCCTGAAAAGATGAGAGACTTGTTTCAATCCATTGGGCAAACCCATCAACCCACTTGGGCTGATGTCCAGATGATGCTCCAAACCCTCCTGACCCCTGAGGAGAGGAGATTAGTACTGGGGACAACAGAGCGCATTGCAGCAGCCAGGGTAGAAGCGGAGGGAGCTGCCGGTAGTACCTTGCGTGATACCTGCCCTGTTGAGGAACTGGGATGGGATAATCATACCGCAGCAGGAAGAGAGCTGAGTGCACGGTATCTGGGGATTATAGTGGAAGCAATGGGAAAGGCAGTGCCTCGGGTTACTAATCTGTCTAAATTGTATGAAGTGAGACAGGGAAAAGAAGAGGATCCCTCAGCCTTCCTCGGGAGGCTGTACGAGGCGTTCCGCAGGTTTTCGGACCTAGATCCAGAAGCCCCAGATAATCAATGCATGTTAAATCTTATGTTTATTGGTCAATCCGCTGCTGATATTCGTAGGAAGCTACAGAAAACTGAGGGAGGTGCTGGGAAACCGATTTCAGAGCTGGTGGAAATTGCATATAAGGTATATGGGGATCGTGAGCAAGCGCAGGAGTGCAAGGAGGATAAAAAGGCTCAGCGACAGATGGCAGCGCTGGCAGCTGCTAGAACTGGAGGTAACCCTGGAAAGGCTGGGATGCAGAAGGGGAAAGGAGAAAGAGTGGGAGCAGATGTTTGTGCTTACTGCAGGGAGAAAGGACACTGGAAGAGGGAATGCCCGAAGTTGAAGGAGAAGAGAGAGGGTGAACCAAGGGGTCACCTCATGCGGGCAGAGGAAAAGGGTGAGGACACAGAATGAAGGGGACAGGGATCTAAGACCACTACCCTTCGGGTTGGAGCCCGAGAAGATCCCATGGTAACTATTAGGGTTGGTGGCAGAGACTTTGAAGCCTTGATTGATACTGGGGCTACATTTTCAATGATTCCAGAAACGCCCCCTGTGCAGGAACTAGTGAACAGCATGTACTTGTGGAAGGGATTGAGGGAACGCAATCCCGACTCCCCGTTTGTAAGCCACTCCTCACCAAAGTGGGGGACCATTTGCTTGAGCACTCCTTTGTATATTCTCCAAGTTGCCCGGTTGCGTTACTTGGGCGGGACCTACTCACAAAACTGCAAGCTGAGATATTTTTCAGAGACGATCAGATGGTGGTCCAGCTACCTGTCAAGCAGAGCTCGAACTATCAGATGGCTCTCCTGGAGGACCGGCGCCCTGTAGTAAGTTCTGAAGATCACATGACTGGAGTAGACCCCTCGGTATGGGCTGATGGAGCCCCTGCGCGAGCTAAGTCGGTCTCCCCGGTAAGGATCATACTCAAGGATGGGGAGGGGCCCGTTCGGGTAAAGCAGTACCCACTCAGCCGAGCGGCCAGAGTTGGACTCAAGCCATTAATAGAGAAATACAAGAAGTACAGATGGCTTGTGGAAGGGTCCTCACCATATAATACCCCCATTCTTGGAGTGCTGAAGGCAGATGGGGTCTCATATAGACTGGTCCAAGACCTGCGAGCAGTAAATAAGAAGGTTCTTTCGGACCACCCTGTAGTCCTGAACCCACACACGATTTTAACACAAGTACCGAGGGAAGCTGAAATATTCTCAGTGCTAGATTTGAAAGATGCTTTCTTCTCCATTCCCCTTCACCGAGAGAGTCAAAAATTGTTTGCTTTTGAGTGGGAGGATCCAGATACCTTTCATAAAGCCCAGCTCATGTGGACAGCTCTCCCACAAGGATTCATAGCAGCCCCCCATATTTTCGGACTTGCCCTTCAGAAGGACTTGGAGGAGTGGAAGGGATCACACCCCACAGTGACTCTCCTCCAGTATGTGGATGACCTGCTGGTTGCAAGCCCAAATTTGCAACTCTGAGAGGAAGCCACCAGATCACTGCTAAACACTCTAGGGGGAAAAGGATATAAGGTCTCTAGAGAAAAAGCCCAAATATGTCAGCCTCAAGTTACATTTCTGGGATATAAGCTCTCAAAGGGAGTCAGAGCCCTGAATGCGGACCGCATACAGGCAATCCAAGGTCTAGCCTCACCTCAGTCACCCAAGGAGCTGCGGGCATTCCTAGGGCTAACTGGGTTCTGTCGACTATGGATACCAGATTATGGTGGGAAGGCTAGACCACTGTATGACTCCCTGACTAAGGAAAGTCTCACTGAATGGAAATGGACTAAAGAAATGCAGCATGCCTTTGATCTGCTGAAGGCAGCATTAACCCAGCCCCCTGCCCTGGCCATCCCAAATAGTAAAAAGCCATATCGACTGTATGTTCATGAGAATTGAGGGGTCGCATCAGGGGTGCTGACGCAGCCATCAGGCCCAACTTGGAGACCCGTGGGATATTATTCAAAGGTTCTAGATCCAGTTGCACTCGGGTGGCCAGCCTGTCTTCGGGCTGTGGCAGCCACAGCAGTGGTTGTCGAAGAAGCCCAGAAGATAGTCATGGGTGCGGACAGGGAAATACTCACCCCACATGGAGTTCCCAAGATTCTAGGGACTGAGGGAGGAAAGTTTCTCAACCCCTCCAGACAATCACGGTATGAGATATTTTTGCTCTCTAATCCAGGACTTACTTTCAAACATACTACAGCCTTGAACCCTGCAACCTTGCTGCCGGAACCAGGGAGACCAACGCATGACTGCCCTGAGGTCCTGAATCAAACCACACAGGTGCGGCCTGATCTTGCTGAGGACCCAATTGAAGACCCAGATGCTGAATACTTCGTAGACGGCTCCAGCTCTGTCATCGATGGAAAAAGACGAACAGGATGTGCAGTGGTAACCTTGGATAAGGTAGTATGGAGGGAGTCATTGCCGAGCTCATGGTCGGCACAGGCCGCAGAACTCACTGCGCTCACCCGAGCATTACAGCTGGGGACAGGCCGGCGGGTTAATGTATATACTGACTCTCGCTATGCTTTTTCTACGGTTCATGCGCACAGACTATTGTGGAAAGAAAGAGGTTTCATTACAGCTTCTGGGAATAAAATTGCTAACGGCCCCCAGATTATCAAGCTACTAGATGCACTCCACCAGCCCAAAGAGGTAGCAGTCATTCATGTGCGAGCTCATGGGAAGGCTGCTGAGGAAAAGCATAAGCTTGGAAACGCAAGGGCTGATGCGGCAGCAAAGGAAGCCGCATTTATTGGTGGAGAGGCGGAGGAAGTATCCAGGCAGGCCTTGTCCCATGCCGTATGGCCATACGTCCAGGATCTAGTCCCACAGTATTCCCCTGAAGAAGATAAATTTGCACAGGAGGCTTGCGCAGAAAAGAACTCCCATGGGTGGTGGATAGTACCAGGAGGGAAAGTCATGATACCCAGGCCATTGCTTCGGGAGGTGCTGCACCAGCTCCATACAAGTACCCATATGGGAGGCTTGGCTATGAGTGATCTAGTGATCCGCCAAGCAGTAGCCCCAGGGCTATATGTAGAAGCTCAGCGTATTGCTTCCAGGTGCATCAAATGTCAGAAAGTAAACCCTCGAACGAAACCTCCTGTGCCAATGGGAGGTAGACCTTGGGCAGCGTACCCTGGACAAGCATGGCAGATTGATTTTGCCGAGCTCCCACGGTCCGGACATCATGGGTTTTTACTTGTCATGGTAGACCAGCTCTCCGGTTGGGTCGAGGCCTGGCCCACCAGAACTGCCACTGCGGCTACAGTAGTGAAGTATTTGTTGCAGGACATCATTCCCCGGTATTCTCTGCCTGAATCCATCGAGTCGGATCAAGGACAACACTTTGTGGGAAAGGTAGTTCAAGAAGTCGCACAAGCCCTCAAGATCACTTGGAAACTACACACACCATGGAGACCACAGAGTTCAGGACAAGTGAAACACATGAATAGGACCTTAAAAACTCTACTCACCAAGATCTGTATTGAAGCACACCTTAAGTGGCCTCAGGCATTGTCGCTAGCTCTTACTTGCATCTGAAACACTCCCCAACGGGGCATTAAATTAACCCCATATGAAATTATGTTTGGCATGCCTCCTCGAGTCTTACCTCCTGGGATGTGAGAAAATGTAACTTTTGAATTAGGTAATAGCGAGCTTCACATGTACGTTATTGCTTTGCAGTCTGTCTTGTCTTCTCTTCACAGGTATGCAGCCTCCTTTCAACGTCTGCCTTTAGACGTTTCGGTACATGAATTCCGCGCGGGAGACTGGGTCTTGGTGCAGCGGTGGAAGAAGGAACCTTTGACTGAGAGGTGGAGTGGCCCTTTCCAGGTACTTTTAACAACCCACACTGCTGTAAAGATTGCTGGCCATGATTGTTGGATACACCATACCCGTGTGAAACGACATCCATGAGCGTCAGAGGACACCAGCTCCCAGGACGAGCTCACTCCGGAGGTTGAGCTGTCCTCGGAACAAGATGCCAGCAGGTGGAGCTAAGAACCTACTGGTGATCTCCAAGTGCACCTGAGACGGCTTAATCAGAGTCCAGAAAATCAGATAAGGAAGTAACAAAGGAAAAGTTTAGGCTGTATTTGATCTCAAGAGAGGGAGGATATGGCGAGAGTCTTAATATGCCTTGTTGTTATCTATGTAGTAAAAGAGGCAGGATTGAGCAGCCCTAGTCGCCACCCTATATCCCCGTTCCCCTCAATTGCTCCCGCAGGAGCAAATTTGTATATTGACATGATGGAAAGAATTGCAGGTACCTTCAATCTCACCAACTGCTGCGCCTGTGAGGGACTCCAGGAGGTCGGAGGACAGTGGCCTTGGAGGGCTTTTCCTTTGGCCCCAAAGTGGCTAGTGAGTAGTAAGGCGAATGTTAAGAGTACTAGCCAAGAATGGGAAGCAGAAAGCATCTTGAGGGGGGAATATTGTTAGAAATGCACAGCTTGCATCTTGCTCCTGATAAGAAAGAAATACTGTCCAAGGCTCCTCTCCCCCATCCTCCTTAAACTTTCTCATGCTGATTACAGAGACTGGAATTTAGCTGCATGGCCTTGGGGTATAAACTTTTGAACTCTTGTAGCATTGAGCATGCTTAATGAACTATTGCATATTTACCTCTCTGCCCCGCATACTCAAATAGCTAATTATAATATACATGCGATGTATGTAATGATGTAACTACATGTATGTTTGTATGAAACGGAAGTAGGCTGCAAGAATTCCTGTGTCTGCACACGTGCCCAGGAGAGAGAAGATAAATTCCTCTTGCAAATGCAATTAGTTCGCCAGAGGTGATCTGAGCTTCAAAGCTCCACTCTCTGACCTTTGTTTGCAAACAAATACATCCTTTTGTGCCGACTGATGTCTGTGTGTCTGTGATCTCTGCGTTGCCTCCAGGGAAACGAACCGCCTTTGTGCAACAGCCCTGTGCTTAGACCCTCATCAAGAAGTCGGCTGGGAGGGGACCTCAAGAGGTGATGTAGTCCAAACAGGGATCACACCGGCCACCTTGGTGTTACTAGCCCCAGGCTCCAAGCAACCAAGTTCTAGTTGGTTTAGCTCTGACATGGCCCTAGCCCCCTCCCAGCCTAGTAGTTGCCAAGCCTGTTTGAATTTATTCTGGCAGATTTCTGGAATGCCAACCTGCCCGCGACAATGCGAACGTGCCCGTGCGCTTGTGTATATCAGTTATGGATTACAGTGCATAGACTTTACATCAGGAAGGCAAATGCACACGGCTATTACATTTAAAAAAACCCGCTGGACTACTGTATAAAATCAGATTCAACATTTCATATTTATTTTAATGAATGCCCTATCATTTATTTCCCAGGTGACTCTCAGCTGTCTGCTGGAGATTTATATCTAATCCCTGGAGACTCCAGGGCAATCCTGGAGGGTTGGGGACCCTCTTGATATCATCCAGCAAAATAGTGCATTTTCCAGGGGTTCTCTTAGTTTTTGCTTTGAGCTTAAACTGGACAACATAGGTCTGGCCTCCCTTAGGATATTAGTAAAGCATATCATTTCCCTTTAACTGCTGAAAAATGTATGTTGTGTTATGTATGATGACATGCCGCAACATCTGCACCCAGCTTTTCTAAATTGTGGATCTGGCCATGCTTACATATCATTCACATGAGAAACCCAGAGGTTTAAAATAGGAATCTGTAGTGTCAAGAACTTCCTGCTGTGGTCTGAGTAGACTTGCTCTATTATTTTCCTGAAGTAAATGAGCAAAAGCTAAGAGCAGGCATTTTCCAGAGGGTGCCTCGAATCTAACAAGGGGAACCTTGAGTCTATAAAGGTTGCAAACCATCGGTCTAGAGATTTGTGTAGGCAGTGGCTAGTTCTTGCAGGATTATGTCAGGATGGCACACATTGAGACCAGATTAAAAAAAAAAAAGATTCACGTATACTTATGGCAGAAAAAAAGTTTTTATATCATTTTTGACCAAGAACAGCTTTTGCAGCGGACCAGGCTAGATAATAAAATGAGCCAAGTGGTATGCTTTGGGGGTAAGAGTGAATGAACACTCGTATCAGTGGAGATTGTTGTTTTTGCCCTCCCTGTACAATTCCCTTCGGTGCAGGTGTGTAAACACACATACAAGGAGGTCCTGGTAGGAGGTGGATAGTGGCCTACAGAGACCAGTGGCAAATCTTTTGATTTTTGGATATGCACAATTGAAAATGAAAACACGCAGCACTGGAACAACGCACAGGTTCAGTGTACAGCACTCGCCGAATATGTCTGCAGACCAAAGGCTTCAAGGTCTTTAAACTGCAGTTGGCTTTCTTTTCTTTCAAGGTACTTTATATTGCAGTCATGCCACAAAGCATGTTACGTTATCCTACGCTCCAGGGTTACGTGCTGGTGCCCAAATTTTAGCTAGCTCAAAGGTAAGTCAGGTTTTCCCATGTTACACTGAAGTCACATCTCTGCATTAACTTCAGGCACCCCAGGCAAAAAACTGTCACTTCTGTCTGTACCACTTGGGAGGGCTACAACGAGGACAAATTTCTTTGCTATCCTGCCAGCGTGCTGAAAAGTTTGGCTTGGGTAAGGAGGGGAAACCTGCTTTGCAATCAGGAATGAATTGCTAGCAGCCGTCTGCAGGTCTCCTGAGCCCCCACCTGGGGCAATGTTCCCCACGTTTGCACCAAATCCTAATGCAGCATTAACAGTGGCTCTAGCGGGAATCCTATTTGTTTAACGAGAGCAGCTCAATGAGGTTTTGACAAGTGTCACAGAACGGTGTCCATCGGATCCTTATAATTATGCATTCTCATGTGGTACCACTAAAAAGACGTGAGCAATCATGAATCCCTTGAAAGGAGCATTGCTTCCCGAACCAGTATTTTCTGTAGGACCGGTAACTTATAGTGATTCGTCTGAACATGTTGATCATTGCAGGAAACACGCAATGCATACGGCAAAGCCTGTCCTATGCTTTCACCAGCATTTAACAAAACAATTTCTTGGAGTGAAAATGCAGAAAGGACAAGCATGCCTTCTCTTTCCATAGACAATGGCCTTTGCTTGGACCCTGCCTTCACAAAAGCCTCACAGAATTTGTGGTACGCACCCAGATCGGGGTCATTTCAGATCAGCTCGGGTGTAGACTCCCCACAGGACAGGTTGGAACTTTTCTGCCAGAAACGGGAGTTCGGGGGGGTGGGTGGAAAATGAGGTTTCTGCCAAAACAACAGTTTAAGAATGTTATTTTAAATGAAAAACTGGCAAACAAACCCTGAAACATTTTTGACTAAAAATTAACATTTAGTGAATTTAATGAATATTTAGTTGTTCAAAGAAAATCACTTTTCATTCACAAAGAAAGGTCCTCACTCGAATTAGCACCATAATCTTTGGCTGCTTACCTACCCACACAACACTCATTTTCAGTGGTTGAATTGGAAAGGTTATACTTTTACTCACAAAAGCTTTGTGTAATGGGGAGACTCCTTCAGACCCATATCAAACTGGTTATATCCCCTACCAGCCAAAAGTTATTCCAGTAAGTGTGCTTTAGATTAATAAGAAAATATTTGCATACACCGTGCCTCTTATTTAATGAGTTTTGTATAAAAAAATCACACCTTTAAATTTGTACAGCTCTGCCTAAAACATGAATAGTGTTCACAACAACAACCAAAAGCACGTTGGCTTTAGGAAGAGGCAAAAATCAAGACTGTCAGGGTCACTGAATGATCAAGAACCTAAAAATGACTCCCTGTCTTTTCTGCGTGACACACTTTGCAGATGCAGTCTCCATAGCCCCTGAGGAAATCTAGTGATTCTGGGGCTGAGCAAAGCTAGTGCTATAAAGCACAGCTGCATTATAGACAGGACAGGCAGTGACTCCTAGAGTTAAGGCTGCCCAACACTTTTTTTCCATAATAATATTTTGCTTCCTGATGCTTAAAACTTTGCCAAAAAGATGGAATTTGTCCTTGCTGTGTGCCTACCTGTATACAAGCATCTGGGACATGGCAATAAATATGGTTCGGAGTGAGGTTAAATAGCAATCCATTGGTTCTGCCTATATTGCTTCATTATTGAAGGGAGGCCAGGTGCTTTGAATAGATGTGAATCTCTTTTATTAGACCAACTGAGTCATTAGAAAAAAGATCTTAGCAAACTTTTGGGCGCAATCACCCTTCATCAGGCACAGGGAGTCTCTGCTGTTATCCGACAAGACTCCAAGGAATAATTATAATGATTATTGAATAATAATTATTATTATCGAAGGAATAATATTTATTATTGAAGGGAACTGAAAGGGAGATCAGGCCTGGAAGTGACTGAAAGACCAATGCCTATATAACAGCTGATGACTGTTTCTCTGCAAGCTCTGGCATTGGAGCAAGGAGTTGGCATTTAGCAGGGGATTGGCTTTGTGTGGATGGGAGGGGCAGGGAAATGTTTGTTCCTTCCATGAACATCTGAGTAAATGCAGCAATGTTATGAGCTCCTTAAAATTTCCCTTCAAGCACCGTTAGGGTTAGAGCCTGGCAGCTACATGCATCAGAGGTCCAGGGCTGCTCTATGCTAGGGCGACACAGGCTGCAATTGCCCCCCAGTAGCATGACACCTGCCCAGGAACTGAGAATAGGGGTTGGTCCCAGGCACAGATGAGATGGAAAGAAAAGGGAAGAGCTGGATTTGGGCCGTGAGGGAGGAGATTGGGATGACCAGCCACTAGGCTGAGAACTGGGGTGAAGAACTGAGATGAGGATGGGACTGGGATGCGGACGAGACTAGGATGAAGGGCAGAGGTGGAGACTGAGCCTGAAACAAGGAGCTGGTGGAGGGCTGGGTGTGAGTCTGGGGGGTGAATGAGAGACAAGAACCCAAAGTTGGTACTGGGGCTATACGTGGGCTGGTTGGTGACTGGGAAAGGACCCAAATGTGCAAGACTGGGACTGGGATGTACAGCTAAACTATAAGTGAGGAACTGAAGGAAATTCAGATGAGGAGCGCTGTGGGTTGGAAGGAGGGAACAGGATAGCAGCAAAGGTAAGCCCAGTATAGCTACCGACCCACCAACCGTTCGAGCTGACCTAGTAACGGGACACCTGGAGGGGTTGAATGTGTTTAAGTCACCAGGTACTGATGATTTCATCCTAGGGTGCTTAGGGAACTAGCTGGAGTCATAGTGGAGCCACTGGCACAACAGTTTGAGCACTCGTGGCGCTCAGGACAGGTCCCAGAGGAAAAAGGGCCAATGTGGTCCTTATTTTCAAAAAGCGGAGGAAGGAGGAACCGGGTAGCTATAGGCTGGTTAGTCTTACCCGTATCCTTGGCAAAACCTTTGAGAAAATTGTTAATGGTCACATTTATGGAGGACCAGCGGGTAAAATAATGCTAAGGGGCAATCAGCATGGGTTCACAGCAGGCAGATTCTGCCTATTTTTTTTTTTTTTATTATTATTATTTTTTATTTCTAACCTGATTTCATTTTACAACTGGGTCACAAAATGCTTGGATGAAGGAAGAAAGGTAGATGTTATTTACTTAGATTTTAAAAAAGCCTTTGACACAGCATTGCACCCAATTCTTATAAATAAACTAAGCAGTTGCAATACAGATTATTAGTCCAGTGGGTAGAAAATTGGCTTATGGGACGTACCCAGAGAGCAGTGGTGGACAGGTCAGTCTCACCTGGAGAAATGTGGGCAGCAGAGTCCACCAAGGCGCTGTCCTTGGACTGGTACTATTCAATATCTTCATTAGTGACTTGGACGAAGGAGTAGAAAGCACCCTGTCCAAGTTTCCTGATGACATCCAACTATGGGGGGAGGTACATAGACTAGATGGCAGGGAGTGAATCCAGGTGGATTTGGACAGGGTGGGAAAACGGGCTGAACACAAGAGGATGCAGTTTAACAAGGAGAAGTGCCATGCGCTGCACCTGGGGGGGATGAATCATCCACACTCCTACAGCCTGGGAGGGACCAGTCTAAGGAGCACAGTTGCAGAAAGGGATTTTGGAGTCATAGTCGACTCCAAAATGAACATGAGTCACCAGTGCGAGGAGGTAATAACTAAAGGTAACCACATCCTTTCGTGCGTAACTAGGTGAATCACAAGCAGGTGCAGGGAGGTGATCCTCCCCCTCTATGCGGCACTGGTCAGGCCGCAGCGGGAGTACTGCATCCGGCTCTGGGCGCCGCACTTCAGGAGGGATGGGGACAGCATGGAGAGGGGCCAGAGGAGGCCACTCATCTGATTAAAGGCGTACAGAAAAAACCCTATGTGGACCAATTGGGAGACCTGAACCTCTTCAGTCCCCGCAAGAGGAGGCCGAGAGGTGATCTCATGGCCACCTACAAACTCATCAGGGGCAAGAAACAGGGCATACAATGTTTACCAGGGCACCTGTCAGGGTCACTAGAAATAATGGCCACAAACTGGTAGAGAGCAAATTCAGACTGGACACCAGGAGAAAATTCCTTTGCCAAAATATGGAATAGGCTTTCAAGGGAGGTGGTGTTGTCTCGTTGGAGGCATTTAAAAGGAAATTGGATAGAAACCTGGCTGGGGTCATCTGACCCCAGCGCTCTTTCCTGGCCAGGGCAGGGGTCGGACTCGATGATCTCATAGGTCCAGTCCAACCCGACATCTATGAACCTGGGAAAGGCAGCGGAGACTGGAACACGGGCCTGAGGGTGGACTAGGCTTGGGGCTTAGATGTGGAGCCCAGGTGGGGCCAGACCAGGACTCGGGACCTGATGGGGTGTGGAGAGGGGACTTGGAGCAGTACAAACTCGAGGGTCCAGAGGTGGAAAGCCTTGTAACCGCTGGACATCCTCCTCCTTGAAAGTGTTTGGAGCCCCCATCAACCTCCCGCTGCCAACTGTGACCAACAAAACAAAGCCCCAAAGCAAAGGATCCATTCAGCGGAGGGGGAAAAGAGCCTCCAGGCTCCTCGAGACGACCCTGATGCCCAAGAGTACCAGCTACTCCCAAAAGCATTAATACTGCAAAATCAAGCCTTCAAAAAATTAGAAAGTGCCTTAAGAAAATCCATGGCACCCAAATTTGGCTCCCTTTAACTTAACTACCTGCTCACCCTTTTTTTTTTTTCAGAGTACCCCTGCCTCCACCATTGCACGGGGAGGATGGCATTAACAGGGGCTCCTGGTTTTCTCTGATAAAAAACCCCCAATTTTTTTCTGATTTACAAAACACAACCAAAACCGAAAATCCACATTTTTATATATAGTGGTGTTTCGTTTTAATCATGGAAAAATATATAGTGGCCTTTCATTTTAATCACGGAAAAATGTAAATGGGGGGGAGGGATTTAAATCAGAACATTTTGGATTTTTTTTTTTAATTTGAGAAAGGCAGGACCCCTGCTCATAACCAACAACTGAATATATCTCTATCTCCTCATTTTTCTTACAGAACCCCCTAATGAGCCTCATCTTCCACAGTCGGGGACACTCGTTGCACCTCATTTGCTCCCAGGTCCTGCAGCAGCCTGGAGTTTTCTTTCTGGGAAGTGATGTTGCTTGTAGCCTGTGATGCTCCTTAAAGCCTGTGTTGCTTTAAGGCCCCTCCTGATTTAGCAGTCAGTCAGCTTCAGAGACTGCCTCTTTGTGCAGCCTTGCCTGAAGCTGCCGCACAAAGCAAGAGGCAGGAGGCTTGGCAGCGTGTGCAAGCTGGGCGAACATGATCTCTGTGCTGGAAAGCGTGTTGAAGACCGCCTTGTCCTGGCTGCATGTGGACATTTACCGGGTTTTTCACCTGGCCGCTGTGTTCTGCCTGACCTGCGTGTTGCTAAAAGCCAGCCAGCTGTATCACCGGAGGCAGGAGTTGCTCAGAGTCTTTGCCAGTTTCCCAGGCCATCCCACCCACTGGCTGTACGGCCATACCCACCTGGTAAGAAAACAGCATCCCTTGGGGAAGGCGATCTTTAAAAATGAATGAAATGGGGAGCAGGAGGGAGTTGCAATGCGTGTGTTTGTGTCACTGATGATGTTGCTTTGATCTTGGGGGAAGGAGGTCTCTGATGCCGTTATCCGTGAGAAAATTCTCTTTCCGGAGCATAGGACAATCTTAATTTTTTCGTGTGACCATGCATCTCATTTGTATTAAGCCATACACAATGCTTCCTTGACCTTCGTTAGCCAGGGATGCTGTGTAAAGAGCAAGACTCACAACAAAGAGGTAATTTTCAGTTGGGGGTCAAGGCGGGGTATGCTTGTTATACAGGGTTATGAGCCAGCTGGGGTAAGGCAGCATAGGTCTACTGAAATCAGTGCTGGATTATACCCACTGAGGCTCTGGTCCCACATTTCTTTGGCTTTGAATAAGCAAAAAGCAAAGAACAAAGCCCCTGCAGCATTTTCCAGCTGTGCAAAGACACCGTGTTTGAAAGTGTTCCTGGTTTCTGCTCATTAATGGTGCCAGAGTTCAAAGGTATGCTGTTATCTCTGCTGTGGGAGTGGAGTTTATACCCTTGCCAAATGAAATATTTGATATAGCCCTGTGACTATACATGCTCCCGTGCTTGCCAGCCAAGGCTGCAGTCCTCCAAGGGGATTGCAGCATATTTCTATCCATGTAACAAAAAAAAAGGCAAAAGAGGGGTGGGAAAAAAAATCAAAGATACAGAAACAAGAACCACACACAAGATGCTGCATGATTAAAACAAGAGATGCTCTGCCAGGAACTGTGAATTCAGTATTGCATGTGAATGCAGAACAATTATAACAATTAGTATTTGGCTGCTAGGGTGATGCATCGTCTCCAGGAAGAGTCAGTGAAGAATCTTCTGACATCCGCCCGCGGAGGCGAGGGATGTGGTTTTCTCTACAGCAGCTGTCCTCAACCTTGTTTGATTCAGGGCACTTCTGGATAGACTCAAAACAGCCCTTAGAAAGTGCCAGCTCTTAGTTTTCACTCCTGTTTTGACTACAGAAAAATAATAGAGTAGTCTTTCTGATTACAAACAACTCAGAGAGACCACAGCTAAGGATTTCTATAAATTTCTGGGTTTATCTTGTGTGCACACCTAACAGTGCTAACAGCATGTAGCACCCTGTGGCCTCCTTAAAAGGATATATTACAAGGAGCTGGTTGAGAAACACTGCTTTAGAGAGCTGACAAGTGAGGACGGGGACCAGTTTTATGAATTTTACTGAGTTGCCAGTTAGATTTAAGAGCTGAATTTTTTTTTTACAGTCAAGTCAGCCAAATCAATTCCAAATACAGGCGAATCATTTGAGAGCTGAAATCCAAGCTTGGTTTGCCAATTTGACAAATATTATGCTCAGTGCTGGCATGGAAATTCAGCTAAGGTACCCTCTCCCAGTCGAATCCGGAGAACATCTGCTCACTATTTTATGGCGAGGTTCTTTCCCACCCAGCTTTTTCCGTAGAAAAATATTTCTCGGATTAGGACGCTTGGTGTTCTGAATCAATCAACACTTGCTTAATTCTCCCCAAACTATTCATTTTGAGCGTGACGGTTATCAATCTTTAGTACATCTGTTACACTTCAAGTCATTCTCTCAGGAGTCAAGTTGTACTTAAGTCACTTATCTGCTTACGTTCCTGTGATGAAATGCACTAGTTTAAAAGAGCAATTGGTGCAATTTATTAAATCTCTCCAGGCCAATTGGGTTTATCAGGGAGGATGTTACAACCTGAGATAAAATCTGAAGTATGGTCACCTGAGATTTTTCTAGAAAGTGTATAGACTCAATTAAAGTTTGAGTTTAGGCTCTATACAGTACTTTAGGTTATAAAGGCTATATAGAATACTATAGAGCAACAAACTATATGGAAACTCAACAGGAATTGGGACATAAGAATCACACAGCTTATCCATGGTTTTTAGACAAGGTGTCTCACAGGATGTGAATGATTGTCTTCCAGTTACATCTAGTGAAGGTTTTAGGTGTCTAAGGGCACATCTACACGTGCATTTAAGCACAGCTAAATTTAATGTGCATTAAGCTAATGTGCATTAAGCGATTTTTGGCAGGTGTCTACACATGCAGAGAGTTGGCACTAAAGTTAGTGCCAAGTCCCTGCAGCCCTGCCATGTGCCTCTAGTGGCTGGGCAGACCCAGCACTAAAGTTAGTGCTGGGCCGCATCTACATGTGCATTGATATGCTTTAATTAATTGCATCTCAGCAGGTATCAAATTTAGGCACAATTAGCTTAATTTCACCATTTTTAATGTGCATTAAAGGCACAGGTAGGCATGCGCCCTTAATGTGCATTAAGTTAGGCTAATGCACATTAACATGTCTCATGTAGATGTGCCCCAAAAGTTACTGCTTGGCCCCTGGTGTGAAATCTAGATTCCTAAGTGAGGGGCTTAGGCTCCCTTTGCTTTCCACGGGGAGAGTTCATTGCCTCAATGTTGGATCCAAAACAGCCAGCCTGGCCCCCAAGCAGGGACCCACCTTCAGCTGGTCAAGATGAAACTGAGGAGAAGGGTCTGCATAAAATCCCGACCCTCTCAGTCTGTCTTAGTCAGGGCAGAGGGGAGGCACCTTATGCGTGAACAAGGCTCTCTCTCCCTTTAAAGCACACCCACACAGAAGGAGCTGGTGATATCGCACTCATTTTAATTAATGCTTAGCTGCTACAGGGTTTGCTCAGGAAGCAGGAGCCCTGGGTACCAAGTGCCTCCTCCAGCACATCTCCCAGAAATGCCCTTGCTGTCTGGGACTCTGCACAGGAGCACTCTCCGTGTGGGACCACTTTCCACACTTCCTAAGGAAGTTGTTCCTGTGGGCAGCAAAGAATTCAAAATACTCTATTAGGAGGGGGAGAGGGAGAGAATTGTATGAGGAGGCAGGATATTGCAGCCTAATGGGTGGGACACTCACTGGGAGACGTGAATCCTGGGGTCTGGTCTCTGTCCCCAAGAGGGTTTCCCCTCAAACAATCATGGAACAAAATACAGAGAGGAGAGACTGGCAGTAAACTGACTTCCGTGTTTAACTTACTTCTGTGAAACACAACTGGAACCCATAGCCCTGAATGAATCCTTTTGTTTGACACAACACTAGACCCCTTATTTCCAGCGATCCTTTGTGATAGACTATTCCATTGTCTGGCTCCCCTCCTGCCAACAGAGCAAGACCAAGTTGAGCTCGTTTAGTGAATGAGCTTTACTTGGGGGAAAGCAATCCTTTGTTTCCTGCCTCATTTATTACTACTGACCCAGAAGTATTCGCTCAGTGGCAAGCTAGTTATGTTGGGAGCACTTTTAAGACAGGTTGAGCAATCCAGCACCAATCTGCATGTATCAGGTGTGGTCGCGATGACACAGATTAGCGTGTCGACCAGTTTACCAACTGTTTAGCTTCCCTTTTGGCTGGAAAGCTGCAAAAAGCATGACCTACTTTGAACTGCAGGAGAGTGTACTATGCAGGAAGCTGAACATTTTCCAATCTGTAGCTTTTCTCAATATGCCTCTAATTCAGCTGTTTCAGTACTTTCAGGGCACTGACATTTTGCTATCAGGGACCTTTCCATTGCTTAGTCTGTCCAGTGTCTCCCTCAGCTGCCCTTTCAGTGGCAGACCGTTGAATTTTCTATGGATCAGGAGTAGGAAGTGAGTATACCAAATAGTTCCCCTATTTTTTGCTGGGCTGGCTTTGTTTATTATGGATATATGACAGATATTGCACTGAGATCTTTGGGTGTCAAATATGCTTTGACTAGATGATTAGTACTGAAAAGCTCCTTTTCTCTCACTTAATTAAGAAGCTTTTGCTCTATTCCCCTCTGAAGGACACAAGATAAAGTCATGAGATACACCTTGTACACTCCCCTGCTGTTTGTTAGAAAGAGATGAATAGTCACCTGCACTGGAAACACCTTGTCTGAAGAAACTTCTTTGTACGAGACGAAATAGGATATTTGATGCTTAGGAGGAATCTATTATTAGTTGCAGGATAAGCACCTCTCAGAATTATATAGGGGTGTAAGCTCTCTCTCTCCCTTTATCTAACCACAAAGACCCTGTCAAAGCAAACCTGCTCGTTTGCCTATGCACAGTGGTCCCTCATGCTCTGGGGGTTGAGAAGTGTTTCAGAATCATGTATGCACCCGGCAGGCTTCGAACATCCGGTCCCGTGCTGCCTGGCTTTGGGTGTGTAAGCTCGCCCGTCGCTCTGTCCCTGAGGTGGTATAGCCCGGATGCGTTGCCCTGGGGTAGCCTCACACCCAATCTTGCCTGCCACAACTTTGATCGTCCTTTCAGTGGTGGGGTTGACTACTAGGGCCTCTCTGGAGTCAGGAATCTTGGGACGATGCTCTTCTGTGAGGCTCCAACCTCCCCTACACCTCACCCTAATACCTAGCCTCGCCAAGTTGACGTTTCCGGGCCCAACCCTCACCTCTTGATGTGATGGGCCCTCTGCCACAGATATGAAGCTCTATCCTGACCCCGAATCAGGCTGATTAGGAGACCCTCTATGGCCTTCCTCCCTACCCCTCCAAAAGTGGGAAACAGAACAACGAAAAATTAAGAAAACACTACCAGTAAAAATCCCTGGCTTCAAACAAAATTGGGCTCCCTGGCCCGGAGAATTCCTCTCCCTATTAACCTTGTCTAAGGCACACCTCTGTCCGGTTGATGCCTCCTGAGTGCCGCACGGGACTACTACTGGTCCCTCCAACTCAACCCCACTCGGTCCCTCGCCGAGCAGCTCAGCCTGATAGGAGCTTGCTTCCTGCGGCCCCTCTTGCTGCTTAAGCTCTCTGCTCCCCGTCGGGGTAGACTCCGGGAGCCTTCCCAAACCCATGCTGATCCCACCTGGATTGCAGGGTCGCCTTCAGTCACCTTCTTTTCGGGGCCGCCCCCGCTGTCGGCTTCTTCATTCGGAGTCCTTGGATTTTCTCCCTTGGTTCCGTCGCTGCGAATCAGGGCATCTACTGCCTCACCACTGGCATCCTCCCTCCGGCAGCCTCGGGGTAACCTCTTGCCTCGTGGAGAGTCGTCTGGATCCCCCTCATCTCCGAACGGGGCTCCAAAGGCACCTCCTCTGGCAGCTCCACTCTGGCTCTCTCCCCCTTCTCCTTCTCTTGGCTTGCTTTTTATTGTCACGTGCCGGCTCCGCTCATGATTAACCGCAGCTGGCTGCAGTTTCAAAAAGATGTGGCTAATCAGCCACATGGGTCCCGCTGCCTCTTCCGGTCTCGCCGCGGCGTCAGCTGCAGGTAAGGGAATCTCCGTTTCTTTCTTGCTTCCCTCACCTTCCCTGTTGTTTTTTGGATCCTGGGACTCCCCCTTGGCCCCTCAGGGTCCATTTTCTGTAGTTTCCCTGTGACAATGTAAAAAAGTAAAACTATTGCTTACTGTGTGATCCCAGAAAGTTAAACTTCCAGAGGTCAAACTTAGGCTAGAAATAGATGTTGCCAAATGAAGTGGATTGATGGATCCACTTTGTTGGGTGACGTGCATGTTGCCCATCGTCCTACCCTTGATGGTGTGGAAGAAGAGGTGATGTGATCTCTCCCACTCCCCCTGATCACAGGCAGGTGCTCTGGGGGCTTAAGCGACCTTCAAGCCCCTAGACCACCTGTTTGAGGTATCTGGAGAGTAGAAGCAGCTCAGGCTGTTCCTACTGTCCTGCCACAGAGCTAATAGATATCTGCCACAATAAAGTGGACTAGTCTGTTACTACCTTTTGTCATACTACCGTTGATATGGCGTGATGAAGTATAGCGACTGCTGTTTGCTCACAGTTTGTGCCACCATAAAATTTTTTATGGTGACACAAATGAGACATCAGGCGAGGTGTGTTTCCACCTTTATTAATCCCAAATAGGTTCAAATAGAGACCTCACCCAGCAGGGGGATCACTGCCAGCTGCCCTCCCCCCCAGCTCTTTTCAAGCTCCCTGCCCCCGATTGGGAAGCTGGGGCTGGGAGCTTCCTGCTGCCGGGGCAGGGGACATTGTCCCTACTGGGGATCTGCCACCAGGGTCCATCCCAGCAGCAGGCAGCTCCCAGGGGCAGGGAACAATCTCTCAGCTCCCACCAGGAGACAGCTGTCATTTGGCCCCATGCTCCCTCCCAGCCCCTGGTTTAGCACCCACAGGGAGCGCACCCACAGGGAGCCAGAGCAGGATGGGAGCAGCCCTCTCCCAGCTGCTTTCATTGGGAGCAAATCTGCTCCTAAATCCATGCATGTGTAGATGCCTGCCCAGGTAAATTACTCTAGAGTAAACCCATCCAGCAGCAATTGCACCTGTAGATGTGCCCACTGAGTCTGTGATCCACCAAAACCCCCATCTTTTTCTCACCCAGCCTGTTATCTCCTATACGGTAATTGTACTTTTGATTATTCTTCTCTGGCACCTTATGTTTGTCCGCATAGAACTTCATTTGGTTGTCTCTAGTCCAGGTTTCCACATTATCAGGATTGTCACTGGTAGGTGTTATAGGGCTTTGGCCCTTTCTTGCTTGGTGCCTCGCTCCCCAGCTATGTCAGGGTGATATTCAAATTCGACACCACCAAGATGGTTCAGGTGCTGCTCCTCCTCTCCTGCCACGTCTTTGATATTCATTGTTTCTTTTTTCTTGGGAGGCAGTTCCCTGTAGGTGGCCCAAGGAGATCTCAACCTTGGGTTTCGTCATGGGGCTCCAACATCCTCTTTACCCTACCCTCACCACATCCACGGCCGGGGCGGACTCTGCTCTCTGCAGGTGTTATGCTGGGATGATCTTGTCTCATGCTCGCTGCCCGCCTCCATGGGTTGGATAGTCTTGGCGTCACTCCTCCCAAGGCTGTCCTTCATCTTTGGACTGTGACCTGGGCAACTAAGCATGCCCTGATCTGAGGTTAACTGTAACTTAAAAGAAAACTGAACGTAAGAGGTCAGCGCCTGCTGACGGGCTCCTGGGATCTTGTCTCCCAGGGACCTTTGGCCTTACCGAAGTCTCCACCATCCCTTTCTGCCTAGTAGAGGTTTGGAAGGGTCGGCTGTGCTGGCCCTCTCGGTCAGGCCCTTTAGGTCCATGTCCCTTCCTCTTCGAGCCTGCCTAACCTGTGGCTAGGCTGTTTGGGTCTCCCACACTGGGCTCCGTGGTCTCCCATGCCTCCCTCCTGGCCGTGCTGCCTGAGGGTGTCAGTGGCCCCTCGCTGGGTGCTCTGGTGGGGTTGTGGCCCTTCTCCTGGGCACCCTGGGGGACTGCTTCTCTCCAGTGGAGCTCCCCGGTGTCCACCTGCTTCTGGGGCTTGAGCTCCCTGCCTCACCTGCCAGTGTCCTCTGGCAGATGCTCAGCCTCCTTCCCCTGCGTCCAGGACTTGTGGTCCCCGGCTCTGCAGCCAGCGCCTCCCTGTCAGCCTTCCTTTCTGCTCTCCCCAGTGCCAGCTCAGTTGTGTTCCCAACTGCCTTTTGAGCAGCCCACGCTTTGCTAAGGCCGTGCCACCGGCGCCCACCGTTTCACAGGCTCAGGCAGCTCCAGAACTGCTGAGTCTCTCTCTAGCTGCTGTTTTTCTTTGCTCCTGCGGTGACTACCGGGGAGCATCGGGAGGGGTTCTGGGGTGGGTTAGGGGGGCTTTTGCCTCCCCTCTCACAGAGATCCTTCCAAATTCTACTCCTATCCTCCAGCGTGTTCATAGTCCTTCCCAGTTTTGTGTCATCTGCAAATCCTCTTGATAAATATTCAGGACTGAAACAGGGTTTTCTTAAAAGACAGGTGTCCAAACTAAGGGCTACAAATGGCTACATTTTGTGTAGATTAGGCACAAAAGAGGGATTTGTAATATACACCAGGCATTCGGTTATGCAATCATATGTAAAGTCATTTTCCTGTTAGACCCGCTTGGTGACAAATCATTATTTTACTCAGCGTTTAATAACAACCAACCCACCCAGACCCACCCAGCCCACACAGAAACATGTGCCTGACTTGCAGTAGAACCTGCTGAGCCTGGATCAGCCTTGTCAGCCATCTTTTGATCCATAGACAAAGCAATCATGGAAGATAATCATCTTCGACTGTGATGAACGACAACCAACATCTGCTGGGAGAACAAGTAAATTCTGAGGAACCATGCACTCTTTGTAACGGTCGTGTCCTAAAAATGTTGCCCTTCAGTTGACCATAGAAAGGTTACCTTGAGCTTGTTGGGGCAGTTGTTAACCAGCTATTATAATGTTCTTCTCTCCCTTCCCCTCCACTTTTGCAGTTTAAAAAAGAAGAGCAGACATTGGACACAGTGGAGGCCTGGAGCCTAAAGTACCCTGATGCTTTCCCTCTGTGGTTTGGAAGCTTCGTAGCATACTTGTGCGTCAGCCATCCTGAATATGCTAAGATTTTATTGACAAGACCAGGTAAGGGATGGCATAGCTGACTTCTGTATGACATGATTGCAAAGTAAAAACACTAAGCATAAGTTTCCAGGCAGTTATCTATTCACAGCAACAGTTGGTTAGCCACAAGGTTGCCCACAGCCATAGACTGCTACCAGCTTTGAAGTTCTGCTGGATGGTTTAAGACCATGAAACAGCTTGCTGGCTTCAAAAGCTGGATACCAGTTTTTCATTTTTTCCCCCCAGTACCTTGGTTGCAAAGCAAAACTTTGAGGTGCTTCAGGAAACTTACAGTGATAAAGCCCACTGAAATCATTTGCCCTCACTTACAATAGCCATAGAGTAATACTGTATTTTCTCACATACAACATGCCCCAAATAAATTATACACATCAAGACCTTTATAAAGGAAAGGATCGTGAACACCTGTAGAGTGAAGAACAATGAGCCATTATGTCAGTTAACTCCTTCCAGTGCCTGAACAACAGTAATACCACAGCCGCTGCACTGTAGAGCAGGAATGGAACCAAAGTGCTTGCACATCTGGACAGGGAAGTCCCCTTCCTTGCTAAATACATGCACCCCAATATTCATAGAAGTTAGGGGCTGGAAGGGGCCTCATGAGATCATCAGGTCCAACCCCCCTCCCCTCAGCAGTCTTTCCTGCCTAAGAGCACAGGGACAGGACCTGATCATCTCCTTTATAAAGGTCTTGATGGTTCATTAATCAAGTTAACTTTTCTTAGGCAGATAAGGTTCTTTGGGTAAATCCGGTATCTTTTATTAGACCAACTCAAATAGTTGGAAAAATTCTTCGTAGCAAGCTTCTTTTGCACTGGAGTGCCAGCACGTCGGAGCAGACAGTTAACTGAGTCTGCTAGAGTGTATCAAACAGGCTTTCGTTCGGGCACCCCACCACCATTTTTAAGTGCAGGGATGCTGATACAGGAAATGTGGTGGCACTTCAATTAATTAGAGTAGCTCCAAGAGCCACAGTCTAAAGTGCTGCTCCCCACCCCCAGAGCACATGTAACAGTGCTCATAGACCCACCCATGGAGACCAGTTTTCACCAGCAGTCAGGAATTCAGCTTTAGTTAAGCAGAAAAGGGAAAGCAAGTCAGCTGAAGGTTAAGTTCTGTCCCAGCTCTGTGCAGGCATAACTCTGGAAGAAGCTCATTTCTTCATTCTGCCATTCAAAAACAAGGTGAGGCTGATTTTGGGGGGAAAAGGTGTGTATTGTTTGTGAGAAAATAAAGTCTATCTAACACGCCTAGGGAGAATGTGGAGACAGCTGATGCATTTTAGGACTGAATAGCTTACACTGTTCCTATGTAGATATAGACTAACAGTTTCCTGTTATTCCGGCCTGGCATCTTTCATGTGGGAACTTCCCAATGGTGCTGAACTGCCATGTAGTCTTGATTCACAAAGTAGAAATGCTACTGATTCCACTTCGCGCCAAAGATTGCATCATATAATTATTCTTGGAAGTGCAAACCAGTAGAACAGCATTAATAAAGTACTGCTTCCTTCTCTCTTTCTCAACTGACTTTTACAGATCCCAAGGATAATATGAGTTATAAGCACTTAATTCCATGGATCGGTATGTATATTTGCCATCTTGTTCATATTCTCCATCAGAAATGTTTCTGAGGTTTGTCAAGAAAAATAGATAACACATAAATAGCCAATATGGCAATGCCTATTCCATGATGTACAGAGGGGGCCATAAGCTTTCTGAAATCACCATATTAGCTGAGTGTATCAAGAAAACATAGAGTAGATGAGGTTCATTACGCGTCTGCAGAAGGGGATATGCTGCTAGCTCATATGGGTAAGCAATTCTATTACATACTTTTAATCCAGGAAGGGCTGGCAATTGGAGAGGCTTTATGCTTCACTGCACAGCAAAAGCCAACAATTTAGCTGCTTGTTTGAATTAAGTCTAGAAATCTGGCTATGAATTTTACAAGAACAAGCGTCTTACCAAGTTGGAAGCTAGGTCTAATCAGGAGCTCCATTATTTCTGCACATCCACTTCAAGGAACGGATACATTCAGAGAAGCCTGAACCTGAGCAGCTGCTAAAAGCTAGTTTAACTCTTGGAGTGAAATTACAGGTTACAATTAGCTCTCATTAAGGGTGCTTAAAACAATCTTGAAAGTGCTTAAAACTTGAAAGACTGCTTGTTCAGGCTCATTAACTGATGCCCTTTGGGTATCTTAAAGTTACACCGCTTCAATGGAGGATTATCAGTCATCGATTGGCATTAGCTAGCTAGTTGCAAGCAAACTTCTGAGCAGTCTGCTGACATAAAACAACCAATTTGGAGTCCTCCAGCATCCCAGGATGCTCTGTTCCCTACCTTTCCCTGCTCCAAAGACACACTTTCTACCTTCCTGAACTCTGCGGCAGCTGAGGATCCCCAAGAGTGAACCATGGAGGACTGGGGGGGGGGGGGGGGGCTCCTTAGCAACCCCCCTCACCCCAGACAGCCTGCATGGCATGCAGGAGGGAGCTGCAGGCAGGCTCCACATCCCCCACTTGCAGCCCCACCACCAGACATGTGCTGACCCCCCTCCTGCTGAACCCGCCTTGCAGCCTATTCTGGCTTCCCCCAAGCCAAATGGGGCTAGCTTGGGTTCGGGTTTGGGTTCAGGTAGAGCCCCCCAGAACTTAGCCCTCTCCCACCCCCCAGGACTTATTGCAGTAAGAGTCTAGAACAGTGGTTTTCAACCTGCCTTATGGTCTGGAGACTATGCCTAAGGGGTCTGCAAAGGATGACTGTAATCAATCAAAAGTATATGAATATCTGTGCTTACAATTCAAAGGGGTCTGCACCTCCATGCAACATTTTTTAGAGATCCAAAAATGAAAAAAAGGGTTAAAACCACTGGTCTAGAATCTTTTATTTTTTTTCTCTCTCATAACTTCAGTCCAATAACTTCAGTCCAATAAAAATGCTTCTAAATAACTAACCTTTACATGATGCCTATGTCTTTCCAACTCCTGACATGCTTCTGCCCCTCTGACCTCCTCCCCTGAGCAGGGACAGCCCAGGCATCGGGGCTCAGACATGGCCCTATTCACCAGCCCTCTAATGGCAAGTCTGAGCAGTGAATGGTAGGGGGTATTAATCCTTCATGTGGCATTGATCCTTAGCTCATGATAATAACCTTCTTACCAACCAACATTGCTTACTATTAGCACTTGCAAATTTGAATATGTAATCTCAGCCTTATTAGCCAGAGGACTTTACTTGAGGTTAGGAGTGAAGGTTCAGAAAAGTTCTCATTTCTTTTACATGCAAGCCATATATCCACAGTAAAGCCATCACCTGGAGCGTATACCTCTCTAATCATGGTGAAATTTGATAAGGAGAACAATCTGGTTATGGTAGATCAAAGCTTTACCTATACCACTCAAAAACCCTCTGACTGTCATCTTGAAGATCTGAATTTAATTGCTTGTGTTTCCCCAGGGAAAGGATTACTGGTCTTACATGGTCCAAAGTGGTACCAGCATCGTAAACTTCTAACTCCAGGGTTTCATTACGATCTGTTGAAACCTTATGTGCTGTTGGTTGCAGACTCTACTAAAGTGATGCTGGTAGGAATTATCCTGGGTATCCTGTATACTAATATCCTATCTTTGTTTCTGATGAGTTCAAGACAAAGTATTGGTCCATAATATTCTTGCCGGGCTCATGTTAGAAGGCAACTGGAGAAATGTGGGCTTGATAAAATTGCTACAAAGTGGACAGATAACTGGCTCAATAAATGCAATCAAAGGGTAATTATAAATGGATCAAGAGCAGAATGGTAGCCAGTTTCAAGTGGGGTTCTACAGGGGTTTGTCCTGGGTCGATGCTATTTAACATATTCATTAATGATTTGGATGCTGGCATACAGAGCTTCCCGAGCAAATTTGCAAATGAAACAAAGCTGAGATGCACTGTAAACACTTTGGAGAATGGGAATAGAGTTCAGAGGGGTCTTGACAGGTTGGAAAGCTGGGATAGGGACTCCAGGATGGAGGTCAACACAGACCACTGTAAGGTGCTTCCCCCAGGGAAGAATAACCAGAAGCCTAAATACAGAATGGGAGATAACTGGCTGGGTGGCAGCATTACTGGGGCTCCTAGGGTTTTGGTGGCTCATGATTCAACATGAATAGGATACAGTTGTAACAAAAACCAAAAAACAAAAAACCAGAAGTAATTTCGGGCTGCATCAATTGGAGCATTAGGTGCAAGACAGGAGGTGATAATACCACTTAGCCTGGTGCTGTTTATGCCTCACCTGCAGTTTTGTACGTAGTTCTGGTCTCCACATTTTAAGAAGGATGCAAAGACATCAATGACAGTCCAGAGATAGGTGATGAAATGATAAATGGCTTGGAAGCTGTATGAGGAAGGTTTCAGAGAACAAGGCATGTTTCGCCTGCAGAAAAAGCAGTGAAGGTTCAATTCTTGCTCTATGGGAGCGTGATAGTCTTCACATCTCAAAGTCTTCTGTAAAGAAGAGGGAGAATAATTGTTCTCCCTCACTGCAGAGGGTACGACAAGAAGCAATGACTACAGGTTGCAGCAAAGTAGATTTAGAGTAGATACCAGGGGGGAAAAAAAAAGCTTTGTTACTGTGATAATGATGAGGCACTGGATGACATACTAGGGATCGGATGAAGGACCTTCACCACTGAAAGCAAGTGTACATCTGGAGTTGAGGAGCTGTCTTCTAGATGGGAGCTGTCACAGATCTACATCATCTGCGAGTTGGGGCTACAGGGGCCATGTAACATACTTCGACTGGAAAGCTTTATTTCCTTAATGTGGACTTTGATTGGAGTAGTAGAAGGAATCTTATGGTGTTTGGGAACAAAAGTAGCCTCTGGAGCTGCTGTATTTACAAAAAGAAAAGTTAGACACACCAGCACTTATAAAGCTATTACTCCACTCCTCATAGGTTTAAAACCCCAAATGCTCACCAACTTTTCACTCTTATTTAACAATTGCTTACTGCCGTGCTGTGGGATATTGCAGCAAGAGAGAGAACTGATGGCAGCTTTTCAGTCTGGAGGGCAAAAATCTGTGCCTTCCTGGGGCTGAATAACCTGCACTCTACCCCTGGACACACAACAGAGCTGCCCTTCCAGCCTCTCCCATGGCCACGGGCCATTCATCCATCAGAAAAAAAAAGATCAGGCCCCTTGCCACTTCTGCCTTCAGTAGGCACCTGTAGCCACCTGGACAATGACGTATATACGGCGTCAGAAAAATAAAACCCTAGGTCTCAATTTAGGGGACATAGAATGAAACCCGAAGGACTAAACCCTCGTCACATATACAGATGCCCCAAGTTGGACTCCTGCCTTCCTTTTATTCCATACTGGCATCTCTCATGTTTAATGCAGCTAATGAATTCCCCCATTTTTTTTGTTGCCTAGAATAAGCAAATAGTTAAAGATGTCACCGATGTATATTTAAAATGCAAGGTCAATGCAGAATCTGCAGAAATATGCACCAGACCAGGTTCAGGGATTTTTGCTTAGCTCAAACAGTCTTTGCCTTCACATGGTCCTTTATTTTCCCAGGCACATTTGCCTCTCAGGAACATCCCCAGCACAATTCAACACTCAATATCCTAATGTAACAGAGTCCATTTAGGGATCACTCATAGTGCTGAGTCTTCTCTAGCCCTTGAGAAGGTGCCTCTGGCTTCCTGCGGCTCGCTCCATGCTACAGTCCTCCTCCTCACGTGGTCTTTGATTCAGGGTCTGGGAAGAGACCAGGGGTTGGGAATAGCAGCACTATATCGGGGACCCAGCCACTGGCCTAGCAACTCTCTCCCTCTCTGTCTGCTTGTCTCCACTCCCCAGGAGCTTTTAGCTTCCTGTGGGCCAGCTAATTATCCTTTGTAGCTGGTCCACTTCTCCTAGGCAGCCTGCAATCAGTGCTTACTGCCTACAGCTGGGCTGCCAACCTGCTGTTGTCCGAGCTGGGCTGTAGTCCCTGCCAACCTGCAGCCTCCTACAGCCAGGAGTTTGCAGGCTGCTGGAAGCCAGCCTGCCACATGCACTCTCTCACCTCTGTCTCTATCTGGCATTAGGATAAATGGGAACAAGTGATCACAGAGGACAAGTCATTGGAGCTCTTTGAAGACATCAGTTTGATGACTCTTGACAGCATCATGAAATGTGCCTTCAGTTACCAGAGCAACTGTCAGATGGACAGGTGTGTACTTTGCAGTCGGGTGCCGTATCTGTTTTCCTCCCTGCCAAGACAGAGAGGAAGGGTGATTTTTGTGGTCAAAGCCCTGGACTAAGATCTGGCTTCAGTTCCCAGCTCTGCCGCAGACTCCCCGTATATTTTGGAATAAGATGTTTCATCTCACTGAGCTTCAGTTTAATTTGTAAAAGGCAGATAATGCAACACTTTCCCCTCCTTTAGTTTCTCTGTCCATTCAGGCTGTGAGTTCCCTTAGGCAGGGACACATATATACTCTGGATATGTATAATGCCTTGCACTGGTCTTGAATAAGGATTCCTGCAGCTATTATACTTTAAACAATAACAATCCACTCATCCTCCAAAGGGATCTAGCTGAACATTGGGAATCTTTATATTTTTACCCATCCCTTCTGTTCTTGGTCACCGTCTTTTGCTTTCAGATCCTCATTCCCTGCCCCATGTCATATTATTTTACTATAACTATATTACTTACTATCCTATAACTGAACACACCTCAGAGATGTTACATCTGGGTAGAAACAGACATTGCTTGATGTCACGTTTATGTAGTTGTACCAATTTTTACGGCAGCACGGTGAGCAAATAGATGGACCCACCCTTTGTCGTGCCACACGGAGCCAAATCAGTGGCTCGACAAGAAGTGGTAATAAATTCTGCTGCTTTGCTGCTGGAGACATCATTAGTTTTGTGGTGATAGAGTGCGGGCGGCCACGGCTGTTTGCAGTCTCGAGCCACCCTGGGCAGGGGCTCTGAGATATCTGCCCCTCTCTCTCTGCGTAAAGAGGCACTATGGGTAGTCTCAGGGCAACCTTTAGAAATGGAGAACTTGTGTGTTCCTTGTTTGTGGAGACCAGCTCCAGGGGTACATCTCCAAAAGTGGGGAAAACCCACACAGGTCCTGGCCCGCAGACCCAGGATCTGGGGAAGCTCCAACACCTTTGTTTCCATGCCAGGACCCACTTACCCAGACCCCAGCTTTCTCCACTTACCCATACTGGCCCCCGTACATCCCAGGGGCAGGCCTGGCTAAGTGGGGAAACCACTGGTGAGTGACCCTGTGGTCTGTCACCAACTGGCTCTCCACTCCCCATTTGGGGGTCTGCCTTAGCCAAAAGGGGGGCAGACCTCAAAGTCAGCTGTCATTGCCTCCTCTTTATCCCTATCACTGCTGCTAGTTGGGTCCAAACCCCTTCTAGCCTCTGCCCTACAACCTGCAAGGCTCCTCCTGGCCCAGCTAACAGTTGTACCTGTGTCCTTACTGGGTCTTGAACTCCAAACCTTCAGCTCTGCAGGCAAATGAGTCTACCAGGCCTTGAAACCAGCACTCCCAACCCACAGCAGACTAATTGCAGCAAAAGCTTTTGTCAGCTCCCTGCTATGCAACATTTGCTATGTTACATCAGTAACATCAACTAGGGCTGTGTGAAATTTCACTGGTTGTTTTGATTTGACACTGTTTTGACTCATTTTGAGCTTGAAACAGTGAAATTAAATTGAAACAAAGGTCTTCAAAACAGCCTTGAAACAAAACGAGGCTAGTTGAAACTTTTCAAAAGTTTCAAAACGTTTCGAGTTTCAAAGCAGCCAGCAGCGAGGTGGTGGGAGACAAGGGAGAACCAGGGCTGTGCTCCCAGCTGCAGCTGGAGCGCAGCCCTGGCTCGCCCTGTCTCCCACCACCAGGCTGCAGGAAGCTGATCACAGTGCAAGGGAAGGGGACTGAGCCCGGGCTCAGTTCCCCTCCCAAGTGCTGCGATTGGGCTGGGGAAAGGAACTGAGCCCGATGGCTCAGTTCCCCTCCCCAGCCCTAGTATTGGGCTGGGGATGGAAAGTCAGCCCAGCTGGGCTGAGATCCCAACCCCAGCCTGACCATTGCGGGAGGTCCTTATTAGCAGCATGCAGCCCTCAGAAGGGGCAGGTCAGCAGCTTGCCCTTCATCTCTTCTGCTCTAAAAGTCCTTGTCTTAAAGGGACCTAGCCCTGTCATCCTGTCCCATGTCCTGCCCTTGGTAATAGTGGTGTGACTCCCTGTTATGCTTACCCAGACCCACCCCAGGATCTCTGGGGGTGCATTTGGGGAGGTAGGGAAACCCCAACTTTCCTCGTTTACCCAAATGGGTACCCAGAGTTTCATCTGGGTAAGCAGGGAAGTCTGGGCAGGCAGTCTCAGGGCTGGAGGGGCCCCGATCCTGCCTGGGAACACCTGGGGTTTGCAGGACCAGGTCCCTCAAGAGCTGGGACCACATGTGGCCACGTGTCCCACAGCATCACCGGGTAGGACAAAGGGGTGAGGTGTGTCTGCTTTTTCCCCATGGTACATGGAGACACAGCTGATCTGCTTCATTTGGTGATATTTTTTTAGCCTCTGAGACCAGTGCACTGCTTCATAGACAGGTACTAAGTGTCAGTGATGTTGACAGTCGCATTCACCAGACAGGTACCAGGAGCATCATGGCTTACAGTATATCATTTCATGAAGGCAACTCCATTCTGTTTTCTCCCAGGGACAATTCCTACACCCAAGCTGTCTACGAACTCACCTATTTGGTGCATCACAGACTCCGAATCATCCCATATCACAGCGATTTCATCTATTGGCTCAGTCCTCAAGGCTACCAGTTCAGGAAGGCCTGCCAGATTGCACACCTCCACACAGGTATTTCTTTGCAGCTTGCACACCTCCACACAGGTATTGCTCTGCACCCTAGCTTGTATTGTTGGGAATGTTTGGTGCACTGCATGCGGATGCTGGAGGATCATGCTCTATGGAGGGAACAAGCATTGCCCGACCACCAGCTGTCCCACCTGACCAACATCAAAGGTTCATATGAGTTTAGCAGCCCACATATGAGTTTAGCTAGTGTGGGGAAGTCTCCAGCCTGGTTCAGGAAGGACTCCACTGAGGCTTGAGGGAGTAGCTCCAACAGCATGGCCCAAACACTCCTTGGCCTTGAGGCTGCACTTCAGATGCAGGCCCAGGTGCTTTCCAAAGGTGATAGCGTTTCCTGGGACATGAGCACTCAGGAACTGGACTGAGACTCACATCAGAGTTCACATCAGTTAATGAATAGCCTTCTTCAAATACCAGCTCGCTATGATGGCCTATGACACCTCTGGCCTGGAGCCAGTGACCTTTCCCCAAAATGGAATTATGCCCGATGGTTTCTGGAGTGCATAAAAAAACAATGAGCAGGGCCTTTATAGCAGATGTAGTAAGTTGGGCCATGGTGGAAGGAAGTCCCTACTCCTGACATGATGCTTTTCTGCCAAACTTTTACTGAGACAATAGAGGGTGAAGGACAGAGGGAGTCCCTCTAGGATCTGGGACAGTGTGAACACTATCATACATGTGTCAGAAGAGCCTCACAATTTGGAAAGCATTTAGGAACTGCTATGCTTCACCAGCTGTGGCTGAAAGCTGTATTTTACTTGCCACCTAATACAGAAAAGGTGATCCAGGAGCGGAGGGAGTCACTCAAGAATGAGCAAGAAGTTGAAAAAATCCAGACGAGGCATCATTTGGACTTTCTGGACATCCTTCTCCAGGCCAAAGTGAGTATCGCGGGGATTTGTGTGCACCGAACACAGCCAGGTGGAGGGCTTGTTCCCTGGTGAGGCACGAACGAAATCTGGGGAATCCTGAAGGCAGGCGGCCCAAGGGTTGAATAATGGGACAATTCTGTCTGAAATGAGGCCTTTTGGCTGAGCATGACATAAAAGGACACGGGGAAGAGGAGTGGGGCTTTCCCATCCAAGACTGGATTGAAGGAAACCTCAATAGATATGCTGCGGGGAGCAGTCTGGCAATCGTTCCCTTCTCCCCGGCACGTACAGGATGGAAAGGATGTCCTGCCCCTTTCTAACGCGCCGGCCTTGGGGGCTATAACGAGCAGAGCAACTTGGGATTCTTACTTGAATTGGCTAGTCCAAGGCTCAGTGATTGCCCCATTTATCACAGCTTTGCCCAGCAGCGTGACTGCATGTAGCATCCATTCCTGGGTGAATTTCTGCCACTGACAGTATTCCTGGCTTGTTAGGATGAAAACGGAGTTGGATTATCTGATGAGGACATACGAGCCGAGGTGGACACGTTCATGTTTGAGGGTCATGATACCACAGCCAGCGGGATCTCCTGGCTCTTTTACTGCCTGGCCCTGCACCCTGAGCACCAGCAGAGGTGTAGGGAAGAGGTCCAGGCAGTTCTGGGAGACCGGGATACGGTTGAGTGGTGAGATCTCATATTTTTTTTTATTCGATTCCTCCCCATCGACACCATTACTGCATGCCTAATATATCCATAAGTGATACTCAAAAAGCCAGGGCCTAATTTTCGAAGGGGCTGAGAAGACACAGCTCTCACCGACTTCACTCAACGTAGGGCAGGCCACGCTCTTCTGAAATCCAGGCTGTCATTATCTAGCTGGATAATTTGCCTTTCCGGGCAATGCAACCTGTGGCCTTCAAGTTCAGCCTGGGCAGGTCTAGGGAAAAGTAGTGAGGGAAGGGATATTGAATACTTAAGGTGCCTGGTCCTGCTTTTGATTCCTTCTAGGGACGACCTCAGTAAGTTGACTTACTGCACCATGTGCATTAAGGAGAGCCTGCGTCTTTACCCTCCGGTCCCCGGGGTAGCCCGGCAGCTCAGCAAACCCATCACGTTTTACGACGGACGGACTTTACCCGAAGGTCTGAACACCCTGTTTCCTCTGATCCTTAATGGTGGGGTCCCGCTCCCAGCTGCACTGGCCCAACTCCCATTGACTGCAGCGAGACCTGCATCTGAACTATGGGGGGACAAATTTGTTTCCAAAATTTGTCTGCAAATTTGAACTAGAAGGCTGCAGGTCCCACAGCCTGGTTGTTGGGTGCCATAGAGGACCGGTAGTACTAAACAGGCTGAACTAAAAACCTGGAGGTAAGCAGCAGCTCTGTTGTGTGTCCAGGGGTAGAGGGCAGGTTGTAAAAGGGCAAGAGACCGGGAGCAACTCGGTGTAACGCTGTTTCTCGCTGAAGTCAGTGGCAGAACTTCTGTTGACTTCAGTAGACGATTCATCCATAGACTTTTCATTCATAGACTTTAAGGCCTGTGTTTCTAGACAGACTCCCTATATAAGGCAGAGTACAGAAGATCATCAATTCCTGCATGGGTGAACTTGTCTCCTCTTTGTTTGCTTTGCAGGCTTTTTGGTAGCAATAAGCATCTATCTCATTCACAGAAATCCCAGCATATGGAAAGATCCACTGGTACGGTTTCTTTTAACCTTACGCTCATCTCTGATTTGCAAGCAGTGAGTTCCCAAACCCTTCCTGAATATTTCCAGAGCTAAGAAAGCACCTTCAGTAGCTGAATAGAAGCCTTTATTTATAGACGTCCATTGTCCCGTGACTTTTCTGTGTTGGCCTTCCGTGGCTTGGAAGGGTGCACCGATGTGGGATCCGTGCTCCTTGACACAAGAACACCTCAGGCCTAGGACATTTTAATCGTGGCTGTGTCAACCTCTGGCTGTCTCCCATGGACAAGTCAGGTCATCCAAGGCTTGATTGAAATCAGTAGGTATCTTTTGACTGATTTCAATGAGCTTTGAGATAATCTCTTGGCTAGTGATGAAGGACACGGCATTGAAAGCAACAAAGGGATTTCAGAGCTCTATGTACCTTCTCTGTGATGATTAGGTACTGTAGGAAAAAGCCTGTTCTCCAGTTAAATAGCGATACTAGTTATCTGTAGTTTCTTTTCTGTGAGACCCTCCTAATAACAATATAAATAATACTAGAGCTCTATGCCATCTAAAAACAGGAGATGCCCGACTCGAAAAATGGAGGCCGTCTTGGTGTATTTTTAGCTCATCCAAATATAATAGGACCTCATGAGATACTATTACCTTACTTAATCTCGTAAGACATTCAAGGGCTTGTTTGCCTCACATCCTCAGATAAAATGTTTCAGTGATGTGCAAGACATTATTATTAGGACATGCTATAGGGGCATGTCCATTAAGGGATGACGCACTTGAGTTTAACAAAGAAAACACCACCAGATACTAATAGAGCCAAGCTTCTTTAACTGCTTTATTTTGTGCCATAAACCAGTTTGAAATCTCAGGCAAGCAAATCTTTCTGGAAAACTCTCCCAATCATGACACTGTGCTGATGTCTGAGATCAGTGGCTTAGCTGTAAAATCCATTGATGTCAGTATGGGGCTATAATTTACAAAGGAAGAAGATTAAAGGCAGATGCCAAACCAAGCAACGGCTTAGATTTTCAGAGGTGGCTACTGATTTTGAGTGCTTTCAAGTTTGGGAGTAACCTACTGGAAACACCATAAAAAGACCTGACTTTTAAAGAGGGTCGAAGCAGTCACAGCACTCAGGCAACCCCCTGCTTCCAGGAACACCAGTATAGACCTACTAGGGGAAAATTTGCTCAGTTAACTGACTCTAACAAATATATTAAGACATAGAGCAAACTTTCGTCCTTCTTGCGACAGCCTCCTGCCGCAAAAAAACTAACCACAAACCTAGCAACGATGCAGCGTCCTTTAAAGAGTGTGGACAGGTCTCACGTGACAAAAACCCCACACGTACAAGAACTTCTAGCAGCGCCATTTAGTTATGCTGGCCCTAGCAATACGAACAGAGGCCTGGATATTTTGGGGTGATCACTTTTATTGGACCAACTGTATCGTTTGGAGAGATCTCAGGCACAGGGTATCCCTATCTCAACTAGATGGTTAGTCCAATAAAAGAGGCCATCCCTAAAAAATCCTTGTCTCTTGAGTATATCCTAGGTCATCACAGCTACATCAGTCTAACAACACAGGTTCCTGGTAAGAGATGGTTTGATAAAGAGCATAATACTGGGTCAATCCTCAACTGCAGTCCTCAATTGCACTTCTATGAAGCCATTGGAGCTATGCCAGTATCTGCTAGTTGATCTGCCTAGTACGTTGGCTGAGCGGTGGTGCAGTCATGATTCTTCCATTTAGAGGTGTGTGAAAGTCAGTATATTCATTTGGAGAAATACTGTTGAATTCCCTTCCCCCTTTCTTTTTTGATCATAATTTTCCATTTCAGAACCATGTTAGGGTCACTTGGGGGGTATTTGGGTCCTCCCCAAAACAGACATAGACCTTTAGACCAGAAAGAACCATTTTCATCCTATAGTGCGACCTCCTGCATAATATATTAGAAAACCTGCCAAGCTATTCCAGTGTTACTTCAGTCATTCTTTTTGGGCTGTGCCAAACGTTAGGGGTTTTCAAGACCTGGGTAGACCAAGCCTTTCCCGGGATGATGGAGTTGGGGCTGGCCCTGCTTGGAGCAGGGGGTTGGACTGGATGTGACCCCCTGAGCTCCCTTCCCACCCTCATTTTCTATGATTCTGTGATTTTCAAAAGGCAAGCAATCTTGATTTCAAACACCCAACCTTGACTCCCCCTAGGTCAGTTTTTCCAAGAGTTAAATTACAATTGCTATTAAAAATTAGTGCCTTTTGTCTAGTCTTGATTTGTTTAACTTCAACCCGCATCCCCTGAAATCCCGTCAATTGTCTCAGAAGCAAAAATTTAAAGGAGCCAAAATGACTAGTCAGGTCTGAAAATCCTGGCCAGTCACTCTGTAATGTCAATGACCACTAGGTTCTGGTTTTTCTTATTATGAGCCCTTTCGTTCTAGGTGTTTGATCCGTCAAGGTTTTCTTCAGAGGAAATCTCCAGTAGACATCCTTATGCCTTCCTGCCTTTCGCTGCTGGATCAAGGTAAGGTTAACCTTATAAAATTAAGAAAGAGGAAAAAAACTCCCATAAAATCCCTTTCCCCTGAATATACGTACATACAATTAGAACAGGGGTGTCAAAGATATGGCTGGGTGCAGCCCATGGGGGCTTCTGGAGGGGCTAGAAATTCAAGGGCAGGGCAAAGGGGAGGTGTGGAGCAAAGATGTTACAATCTTAATAGTTCCTATTCATTTGATATTAACAGTGGATTAAAGGTAGGACCCAGAAGCTCCCAAACTAGGTTGATGGTGCTGCTGACCTAAAACAGTGTACAAACACATAGCAAGAAGCACCTGAGCACTTATAATCTCAGTAGGCAAAAGAGGAAGAAAATCTTATCCTCATTGTACAGATGGGGAACTAAGGCACAAGGAATTTAAATGATTTGCTTCGGGTCTTATATGGAGTCTGCTGTGTCTCCGAAGCAGAAGTTTGTATGCTCTAACCTCTTCCTCCTTAGTGATCCCATCCCATCCCATCCCGTCATCCCATCTCCTCTCACCCATCGCTCACTGTTCTCCTTCACCTCTGACAACTCTGCCTTTTCCCTTGATATTGTGGTCTCTCCCATCTTAAAAAAGACCCTCCAGCTCTTTAACTACTGCCCCATCTCTCCTCCATCTTTGCTGTAGGAATCCTATAGGTCTAGCTAATGAGAAGAGCCAAGAGGAAGAAGATGGAGGCTCTTTCTAATAGTTACCATATGTGCTTCCATTTAAGTGTTGAGAAATGCACCTCCAGCAAGTTTGCAGGTGACCACAAGCTGTGGGGAGTAATAGATATGCTGGAGGGTATGGCTAGGATTCAGAGAGACCTTGACAAATTGGAGGAATAGACCAAAAGAAATCTCATGAAGTTCAATAAGGACAAGTGCAAAGTCCTGCACTTAATATATAACAATCCCATGTACGGGTACAGGTTGGGGACTGATTGGTTAGGCAGCAGCACTGGAGAAAAGGACCTGGGGGTGACAGGACAATAAGTGGAATATGATCCAGCATTGGCCCATGTTGCGAAGAAGGCAAACAGCATCCTGGGCTGCGCTGGTACGAGTGTTGCCAGCACATCAAAGGAAGTGTTTATCTCCCTCTATTCTGCACTGGTGAGGCCACATCTGGAGTCCTGTGTCCAGTTTTGGCCCCCCACTACAGAAAGGATGTGGACATGGAGAGAGTCCAGTGGAGGGCAGTGAAAATGGTTGTGAGGCTGGGGGACGGGACTGGTGAGGAGAGGCTGAGGGACCTGGGCTGATTTAGTCTGGAGAAGAGAAGACTGACAGAGATTGAATAGCAGCCTTCACCTCCCTGAAGAGGATGGAGTTGGACTGTTCTCAGTGGGGGCAGATGACAGAACAAGGGGCAATGGGCTCCAGTTGAAACAAGGGAAGTTTAGGTTGGATATTAGGAAAAATGTCTTCACTAGGAAGGTGGTAAAACACTGGTACAGGCTACCCAGACGGGTTGTGGACTCTTTATCCTTGCAAGTTTTTAACACCCAGGTAGACAAAGCCTTGGCTGGGATGGTGTAGTTGGAGCTGGTCCTGCTTGGAGCAGGGCGTTGGACTAGATGTGACCTCTTGCAGCCCCTTCCCACCTTAACTTTCTGTAATTCTGCGATTCTATGAAATGCTGCCAGAGCTAGTAGTTTTAGGGCACATCCCCGCAGCCCGAAGCGGTACCATACTCAGCACTGACAACTTCCAGTTTGGGAACTAGCCTCTGTGGAGTGAGTGCATAGCTTTTCCTTGCAAGTGCCAGACATACCTTTAAAGACTCTAGCTCTCTCTCAGGTTGACCACAAAAATCAATGTGAATCAGACAGGGGCAGGCCTGGACAACCAGAATGAGCACCACCCAAACACAGAAGGTCTGGCTTGCTAGAAGAATGAAGTTAGTTCTCCTTTGTTCTTGAAAATGAAGAGGAAAGCTGATCTAATGTCTACCTGGGGAGACTTACCGGCAATAAGGGTGCAAACACATGCCATGTTTCTACTGATGGTGCTTGTAGTCGTGTGCAAACCGATGTGAGTTACAGGGTGGACGGATCACTCGCTCTGGAGGAAGCTCCCTGCAGTTCACCTCCTCAGCACTAGGTGGGGCAGAAGAGCTAGTAACCTGTTTAGATTGATCAAGCAGCTGCTCCAGGACAAAACTGACTGGCGCTGTGGGCACGTACTATTAGTTTACTAACCATCATTAGTCCTAAGTATCCAAAGAATAGCTTTATTCCGAAGTGGAGTAACTTTCCACATTATGGGGCTGTACATCATGTGTCTGCTCCACATTTATGCTGATATCAAGTTGTTCGTGTGTCCTGTATCCATACCTTATATTATACCACTATAGTTACATTGATATAATTCCATTTTAAACACCCTTATTCTTAAACCAGTCCCAAAGGAATAAGCCATACCAGAAGACAACACTCTTACTCTGGAATAAGAGCATCCATACAGGTACTGGTGTAAGACAGGAAGGATTTGGGTTTGTGCTTCCAAAAACAAAATACAAAAAGAAAAAAAGAAATAATAATGCCATGGACCACATCTACACAAGACACTGCCTGCACAGTTGTTACTGCACTGTCATTTAGTACTTGCATAACCAAGTACTAAATGACTGCACAGTAACCAATGTTACTACACAGTAGCATCCCAGCATGGCTTCTGCGTGATGCCGATGGCATAGTAGCTCATTACTATTTCACAGTAGCACCATGTCGTGGTTCATGCCTTGCAACACTACTGTGCAATACTAACAAGCTACTGCACAGTAGTAATGAGCTCCCGTGCAGTAAGCATCTCGTGTCGATGTGGCTATGGAGCTGTAAGCATACAAACCAGGCTGGTCAAGCGTCTCTCTCCAGGTTGTGGATGAAGTAGATACCTTGCTTTCTCAGGTGGCATATTGCCAGCAGCTTCAAGCCTTACAGAGGTACCAAAGCTACTTGATAAACCTTATGGCAAAGAATCAATGTCACTGCTCCAGTGTCTTGAATGCAGTGACACTTAACATTTGCAATATGAAGAGAACTCCTTTCATTTTAACCACTATATATGACATGCTTAGATTGCATAAATGTAGAGATACATACATTTTAATGGCCAAAGGAATGTCACAGCCTAAAGAACCACAGCATCAACCCCTTAGTTTTTAAGCTATACTATGTCAGGAGGCATAATCTGATGGTCCTAGAAGAGGGCATCAACTGATGAGATGCAAGGAAATCACCCTCATTCTCTAATCAGTTCGAGGAAAAAAAATTAGCAAATGGGTTTGTCTAGCACTCAGAAATCACCTGTGAAGATAAGAGTGCAGAATGTCTGCGTCTACATGAGACATGTTAATGCACATTAGCCTTATTTAATGAACATTATAGGTGCACGTCAACACATGTGTGCCCTCAATGCGCATTAAAAATGGCAAAATTAGAGTAATCGTGCCTAAACTTGACGCCTGAAAATGCAGGTATTAAATTTAGACATGATTAGTCAAAGTGCATTAACACACATGTAGATGCAACCTGGCACTAACTTTAGTGGCAGGTCTGCCCAGCCACTAGGGGTACATGGCAGGGCTGCAGGGGTTTGTTGCGGGTAGGTCTTGTTTGAAACAATCTCATTTCCTTCTATGACCAGGTGACCTATCACCTGGACAAGGGAGAAGAGATTGATGTCATATATCTTGACTTCAGAAAAGCTTTTGATCTGGTATCCCATGATCACCTCTTGGCCAAACTGCCCAGTTGTGGCCTTGGCTCCACCATGATCTGTTGGCTGGGAAATTGGCTCCGTGGTCGGACCCAGAGGGTTGTGATTGATGGCAGTCACTCATCGTGGTGCCCTGTGACCAGTGGGGTCCCTCAAGGCTCTGTCCTGGGACCCATCCTGTTCAACATCTTCATTAATGATGTGGACACTGGAGTCAGGAGTGGACTGGCCAAGTTCGCCGATGACACCAAACTTTGGGGCAACGCATCCACGCCAGAAGATAGGCGGGTGATCCAGGCTGACCTGGACAAGCTCAGCAAATGGGCAGACGAGAACCTGATGGTGTTTAAGACCGAAAAATGCAAGGTTCTCCACCTTGGGAGGAAAAACCTGCAGCATCCTTATAGGCTCAGCAGTGCTACGTTGGATAGCACTACAGAAGAAAGAGACTTGGGGGTCATCATTGACCACAAGATGAACGTGAGCCTGCAATGCGATGCTGCGGCTAATAAAGCGACCAAAACGCTGGCGTGCATCCATAGATGCTTCTCGAGCAAATCCCAGGACGTCGTTCTCCCCTTGTACTCGGCCTTGGTGAGGCCGCAGCTGGAGTACTGCATCCAGTTTTGGGCTCCACAATTCAAAAAGGATGTGGAGAAGCTTGAGAGAGTCCAGAGGAGAGCCACGCGCGTGATCAGAGGTCAGGAAAGCAGACCTTACGATGACAGGCTGAGAGCCATGGGACTCTTTAGCCTGGAAAAGCGCAGGCTCAGGGGTGATCTGATGGCCACCTACAAGTTTATCAGGGGTGACCACCAGGATCTGGGGGAACGTCTGTTCACCAGAGCGCCCCAAGGGATGATGAGGTCGAACGGTCACAAACTCCTGCAAGACCGTTTCAGGCTGGACATAAGGAAGAATTTCTTTACTGTCCGAGCCCCCAAGGTCCGGAACAGTCTGCCAGTGGAGGTGGTTCAAGCACCTACATTGAACACCTTCAAGAGTAAATTGGATGCTTATCTTGCTGGGATCCTATGACCCCAGCTGACTTCCTGCCCTTTGGGCAGGGGGCTGGACTCGATGATCTCCCAAGGTCCCTTCCAGCCCTAATGTCTATGAAATCTATGAAAGTCCCTGTATGTGTAGACACCTGCAAAAAATAACGTAATGCACATTAGCTTAATGCAAATTAAATTTACTTGCGAGGGTGAGAAGCCAAACACTGATCAGATATGGGACAGAGGGATAAAAAAAAAATTGCTGGAGACTCTGGAACTTTCTAGAGTGGCTTAGGAGGGCACATGTGAGCTAGAGAAGGTGGGCTAATTCTGGAAATGGATTCAATAACTTCACACAGGCACTGCATGAGACTCCTTCACTGGAACCGTTTGGTAGCATGGTAATTGTGTTTGGCAGAGTATCAAAGCAAAGTGCAATCAAGGGTTCTCCTCAGGCTATAAAGTAGGGGAACTCTTGAAGAAGGCAAGGTTTCCAATGCATACAATTGGTGCCAGGAGAGATTCTGAATCCTCATCATGCATCTCTCTCTCTCTCTTCCCAGGAACTGCATTGGGCAGCAGTTTGCCATGAACGAGCTGAAAGTAGCACTGGCCCTGACCCTGCAGCGCTATGAATTCTCACCAGATCCAGAAAATCCTCCCATTAAAGTACCTCAGATCACCCTTCGTTCCAAGAATGGGATTCACCTATACTTGAAGAAAGTCCTGTGATGCTAAAACAGCACTGATTTTAATGGAGGAAGGGATTGAACCAAAGGGATAATGTGTTATCAGTTTATCGGACTAAGAGGGAGCGTCTACATGTGCATTTAAACATGACTAAATTTAATGCGCATTAAGCGATTTTTTTGCAGGTGTCTACATGTGCAGAGGCTTGGCACTGAAGGTAATGCCAAGTCCCTGCAGCCCTGCCATGTGCCCCAGTGGCTGGGCAGACTTGACACTAAAGTTAGTACCAGGTTGCATCTACATGTGCGTTAATGCATTTGCAAGTATCAAATTTAGGCACAATCAGCCTAATTTTGCCATTTTTAATGCACATTAAGGGCGCGCACATGTAGACATGTACCCATAATGTGTGATAAATTAGGCTAATGCGCATTAACATGTCTCCTGTAGCATCTTGGCCCAAGGACATCGACTTCCCTTCTGCCACCAGTGGAAAGGCCCATGTGTCATACCTTGCTGGTTTGATGGGAGGATTGGATCTTATTATATACCATGTACATCTACTCTTCATAGGAAGTGCACCCTTCTCCCAGCACTGACCCTTCCTCTGGTTTTCTGCACCAGGAGTCCCTTCCAGTGCCCCACATGTCTTCCTGTTGACTGCAGTGGGCACAAGACTGAATTGCAGGTTTCAGCTTCTCATATCCCAGCCAGTTTCTCATCTTGCAATGCTCTCTTTCCTCACATCTCCATTCTTATGGGCTCTTCCTATCCTCCTGTGCCTTTCCCCTCATCACCCTACTGCACCCTTCTTCCACGCTCTAGGCCTTTTGCAATGCCTGGCCCGTGCTTCCTTCTCTTTCAAAGCCCTGCTTACACTGTATTTCTTATGTGAGGCCTTCGAGAACAGCTCAACATCTCTCTTTCTTTCCCTCTCTTTCAATTTTTTAAAAGCCTTGATTACAGTTGGGCTGTTGACCTATGTGCAAGCCACAGGGCACTGCCTTAGGTGATTTTCTGGGTTAATTAAAATAATGACTAAATAAAAGTAGCCTTGTTTTTTTTCTCATTTAAGCTTATGGCTAAGCATAGCAGAAATGCTAGAGAAGACACACACACATAAACTTCAAGTTGCCCTGGCAGATCCTCAGTTAGAGTAAATTAGCACAACTCTAATTGTTTTGCAATGTAAGGTGACTGGAGTCCAATTGCAACCTACACAAGTTCATTGCCTCTGCCTGAAATGGCATCCTTGCAGACACACAAACCAGCTGCTGGCACCTGTCGGTCATCCTGTTGGCTCTCACCCATCTCCTGGCCTGTCCCTTGACTGCCCCTCCCCAGGCAAAGTAAGAGCTCGCTAACAAAGTCTGAGCTCTAGCCCAAAGTCAAAACACAAAAGGTGAACGATTTGTGAGAAGAAGCATGGTTTTGACCTTAGCATGGTTTTGGGTGGGGGAGAAGCACCAGCTTATGAGGTCAAGGTGACTCTGGACAGTGGGGGTGGCTCGGAGGGGACATGGATGTGTGCGCCAAGGTCTCTCCGTGTCACCCCCTCTCTGCCCCAGCAGCATCACCCCTGCTGTCCCCTGTCCCCAGAGCAGACTCTGTATGTCTGCAAAGCCCCCGTGGAAAGGACTCGCGTCCGGGATACAGTTAATCACTTGTCAGAGCAGTCGTAGTGCCACTGCCCCCCCAAGCCCATGTTTCCCTTTGGGGGTCTGCTGCATCCTCTTACTTCTCCAGGGCGGCACCCTTGGAGCAGAACCCCGTGCCCAGGGCTTTGCAACCAGCCATGCTTAGTTTCCACCGTCCCTGAGCCCTGAGACCCCTGGGTTGGGCACCTCACCCTGCCCAGGCCCGTCTGCCCTGGGTGCTGTCAGGGGGCAGCGCACGATTTGCAGGGAAGTGGCACAAGCACCATGGATCCCAGCAGGAGACAGCGAGCAGCTTGCACGCTGCTATGAACTGCGTGCCCAGACATGCATCTCATCCGATACCAGACAAACAAGAGATTAAACTGCAACTCTCCCAGCTGTAGTAACACCACCTTTATTTTGGTACCCACAAGAGCAGCCCCGCTGAAGCAGGACCTCAACAAATTAGCTGAGAACTTATCGCTGCTACCTTTAGCCAGAGGTGAAAGATTTATACAAACTGAAGAAAAGCCAAAGCCTGCTCCCTGCCCCGGGGCCAAGACATAGTGAGGCCTCTTCCCCCAAATACTGATTCTCCCTCGCACCTCTCCCCTGCGATTTTTAGGGCAGGCTGCCTAGCTGCATAATTCATAAGTCTAGGGGAGATGTCTGGAGAAGGGCCAGTCCTGCAAGATTTTCTGAGATTTAACCTGAAGGAAGCGGGAGGAATGGGGCATGGGAGGTGCAGAGTGGAGCTGGTGTGTTTGGGGGGTGGTGGTTGAGCAGGGCTGGGCTGGGTCTTTGGTTTGCTCATTCCCGTGCTTCTGAAAGACCAAAACAGGCCTGTGAGCCCCGAGGTGCATGTAACCCCTCCACCCCGTCCCGCTCAGCCCTGCAAAAGGACCAGTCCCAGAGACACTTTGGAGTACTCATAGGCATTTACCATAAAGAGCTGGAACAGACGCTCTCCTATCACCTTCTGCACGTGCTCCTCCACAACGGGAAACGTCTGGACAAAGTGCTGCAACAGAAGAGCTGCGGTAAGTGAGTGTACGGGGGAGATGGGGCGTCATCTGGCTCCACTCAAAGCCAGCCCCTTCACAGCGTGACAGTGTACCCCAGGACAAGAGGAACAAGGGGCTTTCGGAGCTATCTTTTACTGGATCACCCATAACTGTCGGGTGATTCATTCATGATTCGTAGGCAGGTGCGGGAGTGGGGAAGAACAAACTCTTCCCGACACACCAACAGCATGGAAGACAGCGGTTTTGTTACATATCTGAATCGGGGTCTTTTTGGCATCTCTGCTGCAGAGTGAGTGCAAGGTGTCCTGCCTTGCTGGGCAAGCAGTGGCCCTGCTTCCTGCCAGCCCTGGGAAAGCCTTGGCCGTTCCAGCTGCTCCTGCTGCAAGGTGGAGACTATGGCTGGAAGCACAAATCTGCCATTGAGTGTGAGCAGTACTCTGGGGAATGAGACCAGCAGCACCTGGGGCAAGGGGATACGTGGGCTTAAAGCAAGGTGCCTAAAGAAATCTCGATAGGAATGTACTTGAGAACCTCACCCTGATGTATCTATGTGCATCTACAAGCGCACATTTACTGCGCAGTAACCAAAATTACTACGCGGTCCAGGCACGCATCTACATGTGCATGCCTGCACTGCACGGTAAATATGGCAACTTATGCTGGCTTGAGCATAAATTTGAAACCTGCATCGTGTGTATCAAATCTACAACCAATTAATTACTGTGCAGTCACTCACATGTAGATGCTTTACCGTGCAGTAACACGATGTGGGCTGATTTGGGATTAACTTTACTCCCAAGTTAGTCTACGCACAGTGTTAATGTGTTGTAATGCCTGCATGTGTAGATGGCGGCCTATTCCCCTCTGTCTGAGCAGTAAATTTTAGCCAGTGTAAATGCACGTGTAGACATGCCCAGTGACTCTGTCTGGCACCTCTGTCTGATGAGCAAAAGCAGAAGCAAGACACAGACCATCAGCCAGGGATGAGAGAGATTCCTGCTTCAGTAAGCACAAAAATTAGTAGCAAACTTCAGCCAGGAAAAGATTTCTGTACCAATTAAGCACAAAAAAGGAGCAGATGCTGAATCAGACAAAAGATTTGTGCACCAGCTAAAAAACAGAATTAATTCCTTGCATAAAGGGACGTATTTGGTAGCCGAGTTGGTCTGCGACACAAGTTTTGCATTTCTACCTTGCCATAACTGATGCCTAATGAAAGCTATGACCACACAGAAGCTGGTTTCACTCTATCTTTGCACACTCAGGAGTAGCCCTGTAGAGACAGGGCCTCAAAAACTGAGTCTGGACTCATCACAGTTCTTCTGCATGGACATCTTCAGTACAAGGCAAGATATTTATGTGGATGGGGAGAGGCCCGAATAGGCCTGCACGGCTCCCACACCGCAGCTGGGGACATGTGTGCATGCATGTGTGTGTGATTGCACATGTGTAATTGCATGCACATGTGTCTGCTCCGTGTGGGGATGCATGTGTGGGCCATTGCACTCGTGTCTGCTCTGTGCAGGGTGTGTTTGTGTGATTGCACGTGTGTGGTTGCATTCACGTGTGTCTGCTTCCTGCAGGGGCATGTGATTGCATGCATGTGTGTGTCATTGCATGCATATGTCTGCTCTGTGTGGGGTGTGCTTGTGTGTACAAGCCGGAGTATAGAGAGGAGACTTCTGGAGGAGCCACCCCCTGGGGAATGCCCATCCCCAGGCCAGGGTGAGCAGGGATAGGAGCTGGGCAGGTGCCCCGTGCTGCATTCAGGCGGCCCCTGCCTGCCCCGCCCCACCGGGGCATGTGAGGGGAAGCAGGGGGACGGAGGGCAGGGGCTGCCCGAGTGCAGGCGTGTGTGTCTGTGTGTGTATGTGTATAGAAATATATATATATATTTAGAGAGAGAGAGAGAGGTACTGTTTTAGGGGTGTGTGTGTGTGTGCATGTGTGTGCGCGCGCACGTATAAGATATATATATATAAAACTGCACCTCTAAATATATATATATAGTATGTGTGTGTGTATGTATATGTATAGAAATATATATCTATTTAGGGGTACAGTTCTGTATACCTATTTGAAGGATGAAATGTCATCCCCTTGGTTAAGTAGCTATCCCTGCCCTACCGTGTAGGAAGCCCACCTCTCTGCGGCAGCTCCTCTGTGAGACCCCCAGGTGACTCCTGCAGCCATTAGGAGTCGGCTTGCTGGAGTCCTGTGAAGGCTTCAGCTGGGATCAGGGCTGGCGACAGAGCGCCCTTCCTTTGCTCCTCTGATGAGCAAAGATGTTGCATTTCTGGGGCTGTCCATGGACCCGTTGAGCTACTGGGGAAGAACAGGGTGTTTGCCTCGGGGACAAGAGAGGCTGTTCTGGAGAGCAGAGATACTCCGGCAACATGACCAATGCTGGGATCTACAAAAAAGTCTCATTGCACTACTTTGAACTCATTCAAAGGAAGCCGTCCATGCTGGCCAAACCCTTGGTTTGACACCACCGTCGCACGAATGGAAAGAGTTCAAATGAAAACAGAGAATTGGCTCCCTTCAGGATCCTGCCAACTCTCCGAAATTAAATGCCTCTGAGATCTAGCAGTCATTAGCTTACTTCCTATTCACTGAGTGTCAGTCTGGGAAGCCAGAAAGACAGAGCTTGTAGTAACGGAAGTGAAACAAGGAATGCGCCAGGTAAATTTTGATCCGGGATGTTCAAGAGGAGACTGGACAGTCTCATCTGACCCCAGTTGTTTTTCCCAGTTGTTTTCCCCTCCCTATATGTATGTGTGCATGTATAAACACACACACACACATATATATATTTATATTTATATATACACAGAAATATTTTTGCAAGGAAAAAAAAATAGTGCAGCCCAGATCTCTTAACCCCGGTGAGTGCCTGGCCTCCAGCCGACTGTCCCTTCTGCCCCAGGCCTGACCTTTCTGCCGCAGGGGGTGTTGGCGGGGGCAGCCCTTGCAGGGCTGTTACTTTCCAGGCTGGGAAGCAAGTTCTCCCTTCTGCCATGAGCCTGGCAGACGTTGGCCTTGGCTGCTTAGGAGGTAAAACTGGCAGTCTGGGTAAATGTGATCTCTTTTATTAGATCAACTAACTATTGGGAAAACAATGTTCTTTGCAAGCTTTTGGGAACCAACAACCTTCTTCAGGCACAGGGAGACTCACTTCAGGCTGGGGAAGTGGGGGCTGTGGGTGGGGAGTGAGGGGCACCGGCAGGGACAAGGGGATGTGGGTCAGGAGTAAAGGGCACCGGCAGGGGTTGGGGGGGATGTGTGTGGGGAGTGAGGGGCACTCTCCCTGGGCCTGAAGAAGGGTGTTTGTGCCTGAAAGCTTGCAAAGAACAATTTTTCCAGCAGTTTAGTTGGTCTAATAAAAGATATCACATCTACCCAAAGAATCTTGTCTTGCACAGAGTATGAATGACCTTTGTGACATATTTTCCCTGCAAACTGGTTGCAGCAGCCAGAGCACTTCCAGCAGCAACAGCAAAGTGATGCGGTGATGCATCTGCACGTGGTACCATCCGCTCAGCCTGGGAGCTCCATGGCTTCCCTTCCCTCTTTCTCAGCTCGGCCCGAGACAGCCCGCAGAGCCAGCGCTCACAGCCGCTGCCCGAGGGACACTGAGGCCACAGGAACTTGCATGAGAATTGCCCTGCAAGCAGAGCAAAAGGGCAGTTCTCCTGTGGACACATAGTCCCGGGGGTGGCAATGCTGGGATGGCTGCTACCTTTGTACTGAACTTCCAGCTCCACGAAGCGCAGCATGCCCAGCACGGCCTCCACCACGCTGGGGTGGCTCTTCCCCATGATTGCCTGGCAGCAAAGGAATAGGCGGGATGTTAATTCCTTGACTTTTGCACATCTGTAGCCCAGTGAGATGTTCACCTGGGTTTGGCAGAGACCTAAACAGCTGGCTGTGCTGTGGCACGAGGCAAATCGACCCAGGCCACAATTCTGCAACTTTTACTCCATTTCAACCTCATGTGTAAATGACTGTCCCACCCCTGTTTTGATGCAAGGACTAATCAGCCCTGGAATTAAATTGGTTTTAGCCCCACTGGTGCTCTGGAACAGCCTGAACCTGCCAGCGGCTCTGTCTGTGCACACACTCTCTTATCAATGCCGCGTGCAACAGAAGAGATCAAGGTGCAGGCTTTAAGTTCAAGGGTCAATAATCCAGTTTGGGAAGTGCAGGATTTAAGACTGAAGCACTACAGACCATATGCTCAATCCCGACATAGGGTTTCCTTTGATAACAGCTGGGCTTCTCCAAGTAGTGAGAGCATCATCTGAGTTTAAGACTGGGTTTTACTCTCTTAAAGCCAGGATAATACAAGGCAGTTTCATGCTTGCCTTTCAGAAGAAGTAACAGGCAAGAGGAGACGGGGAATGATAAAGCATCGTCTCCATTCAGTATATTCAAAAGGGTGCAGGCTTCACATCGGTGTGGCCTTACCCACATTGGGTGCACAGCCCTGCACACCTACAGCTGAGTTACAAAACAGTGGGTGTGTCTACACATGCATTAATGCCCTTTAGTTGTGCACACTAAATCTAATACCTCTGTGGGTCTACACATTCATTAATGAGCTTTAGGTAATGTGCATTAAATTTAGGACCTTCACAATGAGGTACTAGAAAGGGGTGCATTAGTCTGTTTTAATGTGCAGTAGCTAGAGAGCCCGTTTTTTGTGACACTTGAATGCACATTAAAATAGGCGAATGTGCATCAAAGTGCATGTGTAGACACGCCCTCCATTGTGAGGTACTAGGAAAATGTGCATTGGCTTATCTTAATGTGCATTAACTACAGCATGGTTTTTTAGTGACGCTTTAAAGCGCATTAGCCTATTTTCATAGTTTCATAGTTTCTAGGGTCGGAAGAGACCTGAGCAAATCATCAAGTCCGACCCCCTGCCATGGCAGGAAAGAGTACTGGGGTCAAACGACCCCAGCAAGGTGTTCATCTAACCTCCTCTTAAACACCCCCAGGGTTGGAGCCTGCACCACTTCTCTGGCAAGTTGGTTCCAGCTCCTAGCCGCCCTGACCGTGAAGTCGTGCCTCCTGATGTCTAGTCTGAATCTCCCCTCTGCCAGCTTGTGACCGTTATTCCTGGTCACTCCTGGCAGTGCTCAGGGGAACAGGGATTCCCCCAGTGTCTGCTGATCCCCCCTAACTAGTTTATAACAGGCCACTAGATCCCCCCTCAGCCTTCTCTTGTGGAGGCTGAACAGGTTCGGGTCCCATCGCGTCTCCTCATAGGGCCTGCCCTGCTGCCCCCGACCATGTGAGTGGCCTCCTCTGGACCCTCTCCATGCTGTCCACATCCCTCCTGAAGTGCGGCGCCCAGAGCCGGACGCAGTACTCCAGCTGCGGCCTGACCAGTGCCGCGTAGAGGGGGAGGATCACCTCCCTGGACCTGCTCGAGATGCATCTGTGGATGCAGGACAAGGTGCGGTTGGTCTTCCTGACCGCGTCCCCACACTGCCAGCCCATGTTCATCTTGGCATCAGTGATGACTCCAAGATCCTTTTCTGCCTCTGCCCTGACGAGAGGGGAGTTCCCCAGCCTGTAGGGATGGTGCCGGTTCTTCCTCCCCAGGTGCAGCACCTTGCACTTGTTGGTGTTGAATCCCATCCTGTTCTTATCCGACCACCCCGTGACCTGTCTAGGTCTGATTGCAGCCTATTCCTCACTTCTAGTGTGCCCACCTCCCCCCACATCTTAGTGTCATCAGCAATTTGAACAGGTGCTTTTTACCCCCTCGTCCAAGTCGCTGATGAAGATGTTGAGCAGTGTGGGCCCGAGGACCGAGCCGTGGGGGACCCCACTGCCCACGTCCCTCCAGGTCGAACATGCCCCGTCCACCACCGCTCTCTGGGTGCGGTCCTCCAGCCAGCTGGCGACACATCTGACTGTGTGGGTGTCCACACCACAGCCCCCAGTTTCTTAATGAGAACGGGGTGAGAGACAGTGTCAAAGGCCTCCGAAAGTCCAGGAAGACGATGTCCACTGCTACCCCTGCGTCTAAGGGTTTGGTGACCTGGTTGTAGAGGCCGCCAGGTTGGTCTGACAGGACCTGCCTCAAATGAACCCGTGTTGGTTGCCCCTGAGCATAATCTTCCCCCCGGCCCGTTGTGGACATGTGCCAGGATAACTCTTTCAAAAAGCTTGCCCAGAACCGAGGTAAGACTAACTGGCCTATAGTCCCCGGGTCCTCCTTCCTCCCTTGTTTGAAGATGGGAACCACGTTGGCCTCTTCCAGTCCTCTGGCCCCACACCATAGCACCACGAGTGCTCGTACAGCCGTGCCGGTGGTCCCGCAATGACCGTAGCCAATTCCCTCAGCACTTGGGGGTGGAGATCGTCTGGACCCGCTGATTTGAATACATCCAGCCCCACCAGAAGTTCTCTAATTAGTTCCACACTAACCTTTGGACTAGGTGTGCCTCCCCTGTGGTTTAAGGGGAGCCCAGAGGGGGGGTGACTGTTCTGGTCCCTGCTCAGGAAAATGGAGGCAAAGAAGTCCTTAAATATGTTAGCTTTGTTGTCTGGTGTGATGACCATATTTCCTAGCATGTCCCGCAGGGGCCCCACATTACTTGGTACCTTCTTTTTGCCCCCTATGTATTTAAAAAAGGACTTCTTGTTGTCCTTGATCCAGGTCGCTCGTCCCAGTCCCATCTCCGCCTCGGCCTTCCTGACCCCTTCTGCAGCCCCGAGCAACCACAGTGTAGTCCTCCCTGGGGATGGCCCCTCCCTGCCATTGGGTGTGTGCCTCCCTTTTAGCTAGGAGATGTTCCCGGATGCTTTTGGTGGCCGTGGGGGCTTTTGTGCCCTCCTGCCCCCTTTGATCTGTGTTGGGATTATCTCCTTTTGGGCTTGGAGGATCATCTCCTTAAGGAGTGACCACTCTTCTTGGACACCCGGCTCCCCTCCCCTCCAGGACCTCAGTGCCTCCTCGACTAGTCTCCTTAGCTCATTGAAGTCCACCCTCCTGAAATCTAGGGCTGCTGCCTTGCTGGATGGTAAAATCTTTTACCTTTCATGAAGAGTTGATTTTATAAGTTGATTTCATCCTCTTGAAACTGCCTCACCCCTCCCCTGGCCCTAAAAACCTTAATACATCCCTCTGTACTTGTGAAAACCTCTGTTTTGCCCCATGAAAGCATCTCACCTTCAAGAATTCACCATTGCATCCCAAAACCGGTGACTCTCTGAAAACCAGAAGCTGAAGAAAGAGCACAATAAAACTTCTGACATGAACATAAAGAAATTTTATTTTTGCAAAAATTGAGTTGGTCTAATAAAAGATATCGCCTCTACCACAAGTTCCGATTCCTTGAACTGAACGTAAGCCATTCAGGGCACAGCACGGTGAGCATCTGATTCAGTAGCATATTCAAGTCATTAAGGACACCCACCACTTTTAATTGCATTGAAGCTGTCATGGAGCATGGCTGAAATCCCAGGCCGGATAGATTTGAGTGTCTTGATTATTATTTCACAAAGTAGGAGTGCAGGTGCCAAGTTTCAGCTGGTGTAAAGCAGCACAGTCATAAATCAGCTTCATAAGAGGAGCCAGCCCATGGGGTTTCGTGCGTCATGAAGAACGGTACATGCCAGAGGGAGATTTTCTTGCAGGGTAACACTTCTGTATATATCTCTGAGACATTTATGCCCCTTCTATGCACTTATACAACATCTAAGCACTGCCGCTCAGAAGCAACAACAGACAAGAGAGCCAGCCAACAGCACCCATGGCTCTTTCCATTGGATGAGGACAGGAACACCCTTAGGAAACAGCTACAGATACGTCCTTGGAATCAGGAACAACATGTGGGAGTGGACTTGACCTGGCACACATAACACAGTACAGAGGGCAGAATCGCTACCAAGGGGTGGGGCTTGCTTATTCTGGGTCAGCCATCAGGCGCAGCAACACTGAAACCATAGGATGAGCTCTCCTTGGCTGTCCAGAGATGTCTTCCAGATGTTCCCCCTGGTTGCAACACTGTGCCTAACCTGCTTGCTGTTGAAAATGATTCAAATGTATTGGAGGAAGCAGGAAATGCAAAAGGCCTTAGGCAGCTTCCCCGGCGCACCCACACATTGGCTTTACGGTCACATCAAACTGGTGAGTGTACACCGCGGAGTGCATGCGTGTGCTTAGGGGCTCAGACTTTGCTCAGCTCGCAGACCGAGGGTCAGAGCAGCAGCCAGAAGGCAGCGGTGGTGGAGAGAGGCATAGAGCTGGTGTAACAGAGGACGTGTATTGATTTGCTTCTTGTTTTCTCTGTAACGAGAGACCCATCAGCTTAATGCATGTGGGCCGCAGCCAGTATGAATCAGCTTTTTGTGATGGGTTGAGACTTGTTCTCCACAGTGAAAATGGAGCTTTTCTTTCTCCTATGAACCCGCAGGAAAAGGCCGTGTCAGATGCTGGGTGTCTGGTCTGTGGCCCACAAAGACATTTTTGCTCACCGTTGATATACCAGCCCATGACGCAGAACACAAAGAGCTGCCTTGAAGGTCTCCCAGCTCTTTTTATCACACATTGAGAGCAGCTTGTCCTAGACAATTCAAATGAATTTTCTCAGAGAGGACCTAAGTGTCTTTATTATATGGGAAAGGGCATATTTGGTGTAGTAAAAACACCAAGATATTGTAGAATCATAGAAAAAGAGGGTTGAAGGGACCTCAGAAGGTCCCATCTAGTCCAACACCCTGCTCTGAGCGGAGCCATCCTCAACTACATCATCCCAGTTTCGACGAAATGAAACGGGACAGCGGCTTTGAAATGAAGTGAAACCCAAAATGAAACACTGCCCTGTTGAAACTTCGAAACGGAAGTTGAAATGAAATGGTGCTGTTTTGCACAATCCTATACAAGAGGTAGGTAAGTCGGCCCTCATCCTCCTTGCCGCTTTTTGTGACTTATTGCTAAAGCCAAAATGACGGTGTTCACAGAAGTAGACGCACAAATGGATTTCCAGGCATTCTAGCGGGGCAGAAGAGGATCACATTTAGGTTCCTAGGTCTACTTAGTCACTTCAGAGATGTCCAGTTTTGGCCCACGTCTACAGAAAGGATGGAGACAAAATTGGAGAGAGTCCAGCGGAGGGCAATGAAAACAGTTTGGAGGCTGGAGCATGTGACTGGTGAGGAGAGGCTGAGGGACGTGGGCTGATTGAGTCTGCAGAAGGGAAGACCGAGGGGGATCAAAGAGCAGCCTTCACCTCCCAGCCCGGGGGCTGCAAAGAGGATGGAGCTGGGTTGCTCTTGGTGGAGCTGGACTCTCCCAGTCAGAGCTTTGTCTACCTAGGTATTAAAAACCTCCAAGGATGGAGAGTCCACCACCTCTCTGGATAACCTGTTCTAGTCTTTTACTACCCTCCTAGTGAACTTGTTTTTCTTACTGTCTAACCTCAACTTCCCTTGCTGCAAGTTGAGCCCATTGCTCCTTGTCCTGCCATCCGCCCCCACTGTGTAATCAGCACTGATTATCGGCACACCTATTTTCTCTCTGTCAGCGTCCTGATCACTTCTACTGAGCTGAGTCCCTTCAGTAGCTCCTGGCAAATTTCCCCAGCCTAGGTGAATGTGTCCAGTGGCGGGTAGCTGTACAACATGAGTCTGGATAGATCATCCACTTCACCACCAGGAGACACCTTGGGGGCTAAGATTCAGTTCCCACTACTCATTATCCTCAACAATGCAAGAAACTTAATGAGTCAAATAATCCATTCCCCTTCACCTGTCTCATGGAAAGGTTTGTGCTATAAACTCAGCATCTTAGCTCCAAAGAGACGACCGTCATTTCGCGTGAGCTGCTGTACTACCACTCATTTTGGGAGTCAATTTCTGTGAGCTGAGGATGTGCTTCTTAATGCTTCTGTGAAATGGGTTCTGGGTTTGATACATAGGAGGACTAACCAGGAGCCGCAGATCCCGGGGCACACACAGCCATGTGTTTGTTGGGGATAGATCAGGAAATGTTATGGGAGCCAGAAAGTAGGGTCCTCAGATCAGTAGGTGAAGGTACAGCGGGATTCAGCAGACTGTCTGAGCCCAGGATTGCTTTACCAGCACTTTACTGCTTGGCTTGGATTATATGGTACAACCAGACTCTTGCTCGATGATCAAACTACTTCAGCAAAACTATTGTGAGAATGCAAACATGCCACTAAACATCTGTTTTTAACTCTGCCTCCCTTTAATTAATGATGCAGATTCAGCAAGAGGAAGAACTGGACACCACAGAATCCTGGGGACAAAAATACCCGAACTGTCACCAACTCTGGTTTGGGCCTTTCTTGGGCTTCTTGCAGATCAACCACCCCGAATATGCAAAGTCTGTCTTTAGCAGAGGAGGTAAGGACCCTGCATTTTCTGAGTGAGCATAATGTGATCTTTCCCCAACACAAATCCATAAAGAGGTATGAGTTGTATGACTACAAAGTGGTTCCCCTGCCTCCACCCCCAAAAAGATCAACAGATTTTTCTTTTGAGGTGAACTTAAAAGATTTTATTCAAATAGATCCCCATCCTTCTCTTGCTTCTGCAGAATCAGATTTATGTTTGTGTTAAAAAAGCAAAAAGTCCTTGTTCAATTAGGAATGATCACTTTCTGTGTGCATATTTAACAAGCGGCATATAGTCCACATAGTTGCACTTATTATTTTTGTGGGCTTTGGATGTGGCTCCTAATATAACGGACTTCTATGTTTGCAGTTTTGGCAAAGGAAGAACAGAGCTCTGTTAAGGCCAGTCTGAAAATGTGACCCTTAACATCCATTTCACTGTAGATTATTCCACTCTCCCAAAACGTCAACTTGAAGCTCTCAGCAGGATGTCTTCACTTTATCTTGCATACCTATACCCAAATTAACCTAGTTTGAGTGGGAGGGGACACCCTGCTTTCACAGCCAGCCTACACATAGACCCAGACACAGGCATGGGCGAACCAGGTGGCCGCCTGGGGCCTGGACAGGAACAGGGCCCCGAAAATAGAAAAAAAAAATTATAATTGCAAAAAAAAGTTTTATTATTGTGCACATACGGGACTGGCTGTGTTATCCATTGAGAGTGAACTATTTAAAGACATTGATACCACAGATGTGATAAAGACTTTTGCAACAAAAAAATCACCCCGGTGCTAAAAGTTTCCACTGGGGCTACCAGGAGTCTAGGTCTGGCTCTGCCTACACAGTGTGTGTGTGTGTTAGCCACTACCAAGTTTACTCATTAGGGAAGTAATTGTTCAGCAATTGTTTCTTTCTCCCCTATCTGGCTTCAAGTCATGAGTGAATCAGATAACAAAGAAGGAGAGCTAGATCGAGTGGGCAGAAGCAAGAAAAGCCAGTCCCAAAGAAAGCTTTTATATTTAGATAAAAACTGTAAAGTTATTTGGTCAGTGCCTGCTGTTGTTAGGCTGCAGTATGGTGATGGATGAATGCATGAAAAGAGCATAGTCTCTATATAAAAAATTGTTAACATTGCTTTGATGATTTCATAGATTCATAGACATTCAGGCTGGAAGGGACCCCGGAGGATCATCGAGTCCAGCCCCGCACCCCAGAGGCAGGAAGTCAGTAGGGATCATAGGATCCCAGCAAGATAAACATCCAAACTTCTCTTGAAGGTGTTCAAAGTGGGTACTTGAGCCACCTCTGCTGGCAGGCTGTTCCAGACCTTGGGGGCTCGGACAGGAAAGAGATTCTTCCTTATGTCCAGCTTGAAATGGCCTCGGCAGAGTTTGTGACCATTCAACCTTGTCATCCCTTGGGGCGCTCTGGTGAACAAACGCTCCCCCAGATACTTGTGGTCACCCCAATAAACTTGTAGGTGGCCGTCAGATCACCCTTGAGCCTGCGCTTTTCCAGGCTAAAGAGCCCCATGGCTCTCAGCCTGTGGTCATAAGGTCTGTTTTCCTGACCTCTGATCATGCGCGTGGCTCTCCTCTGGACTCTCTCAAGCTTCTCCACATCCTTTTTGAGTTGCGGAGCCCAAAACTGGACGCAGTACTCCAGCTGCGGCCTCACCAAGGTCAAGTACAAGGGGAGAATGACGTCCCAGGATCTACTTGAGAAGCATTTATGGATGCAAGTCAGTGTTTTGGTTGCTTTACTGGCCGCAGCATAACACTGAAGGCTCATGTTCATCTTGTGGTCAACCATGACCCCCAAGTCCCTTTCATCTGTAGAGCTAACCACCATAGCACTACCGATCCTATAAAGATGCTGCAGATTTTTCCTCCCAAGGTGGAGACCCTGCATTTTTCGGTGTTGAACACCAGCAGGTTCTCATCCGCCCATTCCACGAGTCTGTCCAGATCCACCTGGATCACCCTCCTGTCCTCAGGTGTAGATGCTATAGCCCAGAGTTTGGTGTCGTCGGCGAACTTGGCCAGTTCGCTTCTGACACCAATATCCACACCACTGATGAAGATGTTAAACAGTGTAGGCCCTAGGACAGAGCCTTGAGGGACCCCACTGGTCACAGCGCACCAAGACGATTGGCTCCCATCGACTACCACCGTCTGGGTCCTACTGAGGAGCCAGTTCCCAGCCAGCAGATAGTGGTGAGGTTGTGGCTGCAGTTAGCCAGTTTTGTCAAGAGGTGATTGTGAGATAACAGATCGAACGCTTTTTTAAAGTCAAGATATACAACATCAATCTCATTTCCCTTGTCCAGGTGATAGGTCACCTGGTTGTATAAGGAAATAAGATTGGTTAAGCAAGACCTACCCGCAACAAACCCATGCTGGGTATCCCACTGGATATTGCCATCAGGCAGTCTGTTAAGGATAACCTCTTTGATAATCTTTTCCAAGACCTTGCCCAGGACAGAGGACAGGCTGATGGCCCTGTAGTTTGCTGGATCTACTTACAGCAAATAGTGAAGGTGATCAGCTTGTGGTCACTGTCACCCAGCTTCCCTTTGATTGATAGGGCACTGATTAGGTCATTCCTGGTTGCCAGTATGAGGTTGAGCAGCACTTTACCTCTTGTTGGCCTGTAGACTTCCTGCGTCAGATAGAGGTCATGAGAGAAAGCTTTGTGACCGCTGGAATTTGGCCAAGCACTCCTCCCACGAGATATCTGGGTTGTTAAAGTCTCCCATGACAACCATACACTGGGACCGCACGGCCTCAGCCAATTTCCTGACAAACTCCTGGTCAAGATCTTGACCCTGGGTAGGGGGTCTGTTATAGACCCCCACCATAGTATCCCCTGCGCTGTGTTCCCCACGGATTTTAACCCAAGTCGTCCACCATGGGTGCCAATGTCGGCTTGCAGGGACGCATAGCTCTCCTTGACATAGAGAGCTACGCCTCCGCCCTTTTTGTCCACTCAATCCCTCCTGTACAGGGTATAGCCACCTATACCTGTGGTCTAGTCATGGGCGGAATCCCACCAGGTCTCTGTCATCCCAACGACATCAAAGTTATTTGCATTTAGGAGGAGAACAAGTTCCTCTTGTTTATTCCCCAAGCTCCTGGCATTTGTATATAGGCACGCAAGTGTCCCCTTAGGGGCCCTTGCCTTGCCCACAGATTGTACCAGGGCTGAGGTAGGGGTGGGCTCCCTTAAATGCCTTGGCCCACTGGCTTTGCAAGGGTTGCTCAACAGGCCGTGGTGGTGGTAGCCCCGCCATCCTCTGGTGGGCTTAGTTTAAAGCCCGGTGGAGCAGGTCAGCCGTCCATCTCCCCAGGGGAGAGAGGTGGAGGCCATCCCTTCCCAGCAGCTCGCTGCCTCTCTCTCCGAAGAGCGGGCTGTGGTCATGGAAGCCAAATCCTTTCCGATGACACCCGCGCCGCAGTCTTTGGTTGACTACGTGGATCCTCCTCTCCCTCCTCAGCCCATAGCCCGAGACTGGGAGGATCGACGAGAACAACACCTGTGCCCCCAGACCCTTTACCCCAAATCCCTGTAGTGCCTCATGACCCGGCTGGAAGCACTCCAAGCCATGTCATTGGTGCCCACATGGATGAGAAGCATGGGATAGCAGTCATTGGGCTGGAGGAGTTTAGGGATCTTCTCTGTAATGTCTTGGATTCTGGCTCAGATTTAAATGATTCTGAAATCGCTTATAAAAATGAGTGTTTCTAAAAGGTGGGGCTGTCAAACGATTAAAAAAATGGATCACAATTAGCTGCATGATGAAAAAAGGAGCTGCAATTAATTGTGATTTTAATTGCATTGCTAAAAACTCAAAATGATGTGCAGAAAAAAAGTTATGGAAAATTTTGCAGGTACTTTGTATGTACCTGCTGGGTAGGTACGGGGGGGTGGTGTCGGGGGGCGTGGATATGTGAAGGTGTGGGGGGCTGTGAGTGTGTGTGTGGGGTTTGGAGCCTGAGGAGAGGGCTAGCCCGCAGAGGGGTCTGGAGCCCAGGGAGGGGGGACCCCTGCACACCCTGGCAGGATGCCCAATATGCGCAGGGTCTCTGCAGAGCTGCCCCAGGCCTGGGGCATGCCCCCTGCCTGAGCATGGCCCAAGCGGTGGTAGGTTTACCCCACCCTGGCCCCGGCATGGGCCTGAACTTCCCTGCTTACTTGGTCCCAGGAAGTCCTGACCCACCCCAGGTCCAAGGATGCCAGGCAAGCCTACCGCCGCCCAGAGCCATCTTCCTTAACCCTGTGACACTGCCAGCCTGGCTGCTGGGCCCCGGATTGGGGTTGTGGATGCATGGGTGTGTGGGTATATTCCCCTTTCCCCCGCTTCCTGGTGCAGCCACCCAGGGCCCACAGGCTGCCCTACGGCTCCTCTGCGCTGGCACTGCTGCCCGGCTGGGTGGCCCGGAGGCGGTGGTGATGGCAGTGGGGCAGAGCAGCCTGAGAACAGTCTCCAAAGCCACGTGTGGAATTAACACATTAAAAAATTTAACGTGTTAGTTGATTCTTGCATTAATCACATGCATTAATGGCAATTAATTGACAACCCCAATAAAAAGCTTTTAAGAAATGGGTGGATCATTGTTATAAAAGAGTCTAACCGGGCAGCAAGTCGCTTACAACAATCTCAAGGACCTATTTCCAATTTATTACTGTCTGCAGTACATTCAACTCTTGTCCTAATCACCTGTAAATTTATATATGAAGCCCTTAATATGAACATAACCATTTTTCCTGCAGGGAGATTTTGTCACTCCAGAAATAAATACTGCTACTAACAATAACTTGAGTAAAATCCAGATGTGCTTTCAGTTATTGCCGTACTAACACAACGCCAGAATTTAACAGGTTGAATTACCCTGATTAGTGCTGCATTCACTTTCTGTATAATTTTTCCATAATATTTTTTGTGTGTATTGAATTCCACAGATCCCAAGTCTCTTGAGACTTACAACTTTCTACTTCCATGGATTGGTATGTATGACCATGTTTAATTCTCATTGGCCTTGTGTAACGGGTTGTGAAAATCCTTAAAGAAACAAGCCTTTCCTTCTTGTGTCATACACACAACACCATTCAATAGCTTAGTCGCACAAATACACACGCAACTGGAAGGATGTCAATGATGTACAGGAAAGCGGAGAGCTCAGAGTTCAGGTTGACTCAAGGAACTTAAATGCATTAATGTAGAGAATTATTTTACATGATACAATTTCACAAAACATGATTTAACCGAGATCCAATCTGAGTTCAGTCTTAGCCCTTGAATGAATATCTTTACCCAGACCCAATGCCCAGCTATTTGGGGATGAAAGGAGGGCAAGGAGAGGGATTATCTTATTTTAAAATGCAGGATTTTGGACACTGATTTTTTTTTCCTGGTGAAATGTCAGATGCTGAAATATGGGGAATTCTTATTTTTGTTTTATTTTGTTGCTTCAAATGCCATTGTGTTTTAGAGTGGTTGGTTGTAGCTGTGATGGTCTAAGGACATAGGCAGACAAGTCCTTTGGGTAAATGCGATATCTTCTAATAGACTAACTAAAAAGTTGGAAAAATTGTTCTTTGCAGGGGTGTTTGTGCCTGAAAGCTTACAAAAAACAATTTTTCCAACACTTTAGTTGGTCTAATAAGAGATATCGCATCTACCCAAAAAACCTTGTCTGCCTATTGTGTTTTATTTTATTTCAGCTAAAATAAAATAGAGGTTTAAGTCTAAATGAGTGAACATTTTGTTTCCTTTCAAAATGTGTGCCTAAAACGTACCCAAGGAAAATACAGAATAGCTTAGTGATATTTCAAAGATATTTTTTTCCATTTGCAATTTCTCACAGGAAAAATATGGTTTTCTAAGAAATGAAGAACTTTGAGTGATATTTCATAGATTTCGTAGGCGTCGGAAGGGACCTCGTGAGATCAGCAGGTCCAACCCCCATATATATTCCTTAGATATAATGCATCTAAGGAAAACTCCTCTCTCACCAGCTGGTGACCTAACCAAATCTTGTGCATTGTGATTCTCCCCAGGACAAGGATTGCTGATTTTAGATGGGTCCAGATGGTTCCAGCATCGGAGGCTGCTGACACCTGGGTTTCACTATGATGTCTTGAAACCTTATGTGACCCTAATGGCAGACTCTGTCCGAGAGATGCTGGTAGGAATTGCTCTTGGTTCTGTCATGACTTCAAGCATCTGCCTGCTCTCTTCTCATTTAATAGCGTAATATTTGCTGAATAGTTTAGAATGATTTAAAATAATTTGAATTGTTCTTTCCAGGCCTGCTGGTCAGGTCCCAGAGTTGTAATAGTGCAGGAAGGTGAGCAGAAGAGAAGCATTGCTACCTCTGTCTTCTCTCCAAGATCATTTAGCAGGCTGCTGTCCCTAAACACAGGCCTTCCAGCTATCTCTCGGCCTCTTGTGACACACACATTTGAATCCAAGGGGTCTCGGGATCTGGATGGACAAAGCAGCTATGCTGATGTGCAAAGACAGAGATTTACTATGTAGGAAGCTGGTCCTCGGCGACTGGGATGAAGTAGATGCCCAAAACAGAGTAAGAGGGACCTAAAGCACAGCAGTTCATCCCATTTCATTCAGGGATAGTTTCATAGTTAGTAGGGTTGGAAGGGACCCGAGCAGATCATCGAGTCCGACCCCCTGCCACGGCAGGAAAGAGTACTGGGGTCAAACGACCCCAGCAAGGTGTTCATCTAACCTCCTCTTAAACACCCCCAGGGTAGGAGCCTGCACCAGTTCTCTTGGAAGTTGGTCCCAGATCCTAGCTGCCCTGACCATGAAGTAGCGCCTCCTGATATCTAGCTTGAACCTACTCTCGATCAACTTGTGGCCATTATACCTAGTTACTCCTGGTAGTGCTCAAGGGAACAGGGACTCTCCCGTTCCCCTCAGGACCCCCCAGTAAGTTTATAGATGGCCACTAGATCCCCCCTTGGCCTTCTCTTGTGGAGGCTGAACAGGTTCAGGTCCTGTCGCCTCTCCTCGTAGGGCCTGCCCTGCTGCCCCTGACCATGCGAGTGGCCTCCTCAGACCCTCTCCATGTTGTCCACATCCCTCTTGAAGTGTGGCACCCAGAACTGGACACAGTACTCCCGCTGCGGCTTGACCAGTGCTGCATAGAGGGGGAGGATCACCTCCCTGGACCTGCTCGAGATGCATCTGTGGATGCACGACAAGGTGCGGTTGGCCTTCCTGACCGCGTCCCCACACTGCCGGCCCATGTTCATCTTGGCATCAGTGATGACTCCAAGATCCTTTTCTGCCTTTGTGCTGACAAGAAGGAAGTTCCCCAGCCTGTAGGGATGGTGCTGGCTCTTCCTCCCCAGGTGCAGCACCTTGCACTTGTTGGTGTTGAATCCCATCCTGTTCTCATCCGACCACCCCATGACCTGTCTAGGTCCAATTGCAGCCTATTCCTCCCTTCTAGTGTGCCCACATCCCCCCACATCTTAGTGTCATCAGCAATTTGAACAGGGTGCTTTTTACCCCCTTGTCCAAGTCACTGATGAGGATGTTGAACAGTGTGGGCCCGAGGACCGAGCCGTGGGGGACCCCACTGCCCACCTCCCTCCAGGTCGAACATGACCCATCCACCACTGCTCTCTGGGTGCGGCCCTCCCGCCGGTTGGTGACACATCTGACTGTGTGGGTGTCAACACCACAGCCCCCAGTTTCTTAATGAGAATGGGGTGAGAGACAGCGTTGAAGGCCTCCTGAAAGTCCAGGAAGATGATGTCCACTGCTACACCTGCGTCTAAGGATTTGGTGACCTGGTCGTAGAAGGCCACCAGGTTGGTCTGACAGGACCTGCCTCGAATGAACCTGTGTTGGTTGCCCCTGAGCATAATCTCCCCCATGGCCTGTCGTGGACATGTGCCAGGATAACTCTTTCAAAAAGCTTGCCCAGGACCGAGGTAAGACTAACTGGCCTATAGTTCCCCGGGTCCTCCTTCCTCCCTTTTTTGAAGAGAGAACCACGTTGGCCCTCTTCCAGTCCTCTGGCACCACACCAGAGCACCACGAGTGCTCGTACAGCCGTGCCAGGGGCCCCGCAATGACTGCAGCCAATTCCCTCAGCACTTGGCAGTGGAGATCATCTGAACCAGCTGATTTAAACACATCCAGCCCCACCAGAAGTTCCCTAACTAGGTCTTCTCTGACTCTAGGCCTGGCTGTGCTTCTCCTGGAATCTCGGGGGGGGGATGTTCCGGCCCTTGCTTAGAAAAATGGAGGCAAAGAATTTGTTAAAGAGGTCAGCTTTATCATCTGGTGCAACCACCAGATTGCCAAGTGTGTCCTGCAGAGGCCTCACGTTACCCAGTGCCTTCTTTTTACTCTCTATGTATTTAAAAAAGGACTTCTTGTTAGTTTTGATCCTCATCACTAGGCCTAGTTCTGTCTCCGCCTTGGCCTTCCTAACAGCCCCACTACAGTCTCAAGCGATGGAGGTATAATACTCTTTGGTGATAGCCCCCCCTTCCACTGGATACACGCCTCTTTTTGGCTTTCAGGTGTTTCTGAATGCTTTTGGCGAGCCAAGGGGGCTTTTGAGCACTCTTGCCTCCTTTGACTCACGTTGGGTTATTCTTCCACTGCTGCCTTCATCTGCCTTTGCAGACATTGAGAAGTTTGCTTTCTGCCTCTTCCTTGGTGATGGCTCCTCCCTTCCACCAGGTGTATGCCTCCCTTTTAGCTTTCAGACATTCCTGAATGCCTTTGGTAAGCCATGGGGGGTTTTGAGCACTCTTGCCCCCTTTGATTCACTTTGGGACTGTCACCCTTTGGGCTTGGAGGATCGTCGCCTTAAGGAACGACCACACGTCTTGAACTCTCAATTCCCATACCCTCTGGGACCTCAGTGCCTCCCCAACTAATCTCCTTAATTCATTGAAATCCACTCTCCTTAAGTCAAGGGCTGTTGCTTGAATCCCAGTAGGTGATGATCGCTATCACCCAGGTGGTCAAGAACCCGCAGTCCCCTCACCAGGTTGTCACCTGTGGCCAGGTCCAGGTCCAGGTCCAGGAAAGATTTCATAGATTTCATAGACATCAGGGCTGGAAGGGACCTCGAGAGATCATCGAGTCCAGCCCCCTGCCCAAAGGGCAGGAAGTCAGCTGGGGTCATAGGATCCCAGCATTTCCCCTGGTGAGACTCTGCACCTCCTGGATTAGGTGGAGGTCCTGTACCTCAGCTAGGAACCTACGTGAGTGATTAGACTTGGCTGACTGCTCCTCCCAGCAGATGTCCAGGTAATTTAGGTCACCCATGATGACCGTGTCCTTTGACTTAACTGCCTCTGCAAGCTGACCCGAGAATTCCCGGTCCCGCTCTTCCCCCTGGTTGGGTGGTCGATAGTAGACACCTACCGTTAAGTCCCTTTCCCTGCAACCCCCTGTTATTCTAACTCAGAGCACCTTGGTCTGCCCCTCCTCTGACCCCATGCTGTTTGCAGAGGATTTCATAGATTTCATAGACATTAGGGCTGGAAGGGACCTCGGGAGATCATCGAGCCCAGCCCCCTGCCCAAAGGGCAGGAAGTCAGCTGGGGTCATAGGATCCCAGCAAGATAAGCATCCAATTTGCTCTTGAAGGTGTTCAATGTAGATGCTTGAACCACCTCCGCTGGCAGGCTGTTCCAGACCTTGGGGGCTCGGACAGAAAGAAATTCTTCCTTATGTCCAGCCTGAAACGGTCTTGCAGGAGTTTGTGACCGTTCGACCTTGTCATCCCTTGGGGCGCTCTGGTGAACAGACGTTCCCCCAGATCCTGGTGTTCACCCCTGATAAACTTATAGGTGGCCATCAGATCACCCCTGAGCCTGCGCTTTTCCAGGCTAAAGAGTCCCGTGGCTCTCAGCCTGTCATCATAAGATCTGTTTTCCTGACCTCTGATCATGCGCGTGGCTCTCCTCTGGACTCTCTCAAGCTTCTCCACATCCTTTTTGAATTGTGGAGCCCAAAACTGGACGCAGTACTCCAGCTGTGGCCTCACCAAGGTCGAGTACAAGGGGAGAATGACGTCCCGGGATTTGCTCGAGAAGCATCTATGGATGCATGCCAGCATTTTGGTCGCTTTACTAGCCGCAGCATCGTATTGCAGGCTCATGTTCATCTTGTGGTCAATGATTTCATAGATTTCATAGACATTAGGGCTGGAAGGGACCTCGGGAGATCATCAAGTCCAGCCCCCTGCCAAAGGGCAGGAAGTCAGCTGGGGTCATAAGATCCCAGCAAGATAAGCATCCAATTTGCTCTTGAAGGTGTTCAATGTAGGTGCTTGAACCACCTCCGCTGGCAGACTGTTCCAGACCTTGGGGGCTCGGACAGTAAAGAAATTCTTCCTTATGTCCAGCCTGAAACGGTCTTGCAGGAGTTTGTGACCGTTCGACCTCATCATCCCTTGGGGCGCTCCGGTGAACAGACGTTCCCCCAGGTCCTGGTGGTCACCCCTGATAAACTTATAGGTGGCCATCAGATCACCCCTGAGCCTGCGCTTTTCCAGGCTAAAGAGTCCCATGGCTCTCAGCCTGTCATCGTAAGATCTGTTTTCCTGACCTCTGATCATGCGCGTGGCTCTCCTCTGGACTCTCTCAAGCTTCTCCACATCCTTTTTGAATTGTGGAGCCCAAAACTGGACGCAGTACTCCAGCTGCGGCCTCACCAAGGCCGAGTACAAGGGGAGAATGACGTCCCGGGATTTGCTCGAGAAGCATCTATGGATGCAAGCCAGCATTTTGGTCGCTTTACTAGCCGCAGCATCGCATTGCAGGCTCATGTTCATCTTGTGGTCAATGATGACCCCCAAGTCTCTTTCTTCTGTAGTGCTATCCAACGTAGCACTGCCGAGCCTATAAGGATGCTGCAGGTTTTTCCTCCCAAGGTGGAGAACCTTGCATTTATCGGTGTTAAACACCATGAGGTTCTCGTCCGCCCATTTGCTGAGCTTGTCCAGGTCAGCCTGGATCACCCGCCTATCTTCTGGTGTGGATGCTTTGCCCCAAAGTTTGGTGTCATCAGCGAACTTGGCCAGTCCACTCCTGACTCCAGTGTCCACATCGTTAATGAAGATGTTGAACAGTATGGGTCCCAGGACAGAGCCTCGAGGGACCCCACTGGTCACAGGGCACCATGATGAGTGACTGCCATCAATCACAACCCTCTGGGTCCGACCACGAAGCCAATTTCCCAGCCAGCGGATCATGGTGGAGCCAAGGCCACAACTGGGCAGTTTGGCCAAGAGGTGATCATGGGATACCAGATCAAAAGCTTTTTTGAAGTCAAGATATATGACATCAATCTCTTCTCCCTCGTCCAGGTGATAGGTCACCTGGTCATAGAAGGAAATGAGATTGGTCAAACAAGACCTACCCGCAACAAACCCGTGCTGGCTGTCCCTTAGGATGTTAGCCTGGGCCAGTCCATCAAGGATGGCCTCCTTAATAAACTTTTCTAAGATCTTCCCCAGGATAGAAGTCAGGCTAATGGGCCTGTAGTTAGCCGGATCCACTCTCCTCCCTTTCTTGAAGATCGGCACCACATTGGCCTTCTTCCAGTCTTCGGGCACTACACCAGAGCGCCAGGAGCTCTCGAAGACCTGTGCCAGGGGCTGGGCTATGATGCTTGCCAGCTCCTTGAGTACCCTGGGGTGCAGGTTGTCAGGGCCGGCTGACTTGAAGGTATCCAGCTTCTCAAGGTGTTCCTTCACGAGGTCAGCATTGATGGAGGGTAGGGGATCCCCCTCACCCAGATTTACCTGTCCCATAGCAGGCATGGGCATCCCGTGTGACTGATGAAAGACTGACGCAAAGTACCTGTTTAATAGGTTGGCTTTTTCCTGGGCGTCAGTTGTCAGTTGCCCCATCTGGTTTAGCAGGGGTCCAACATTGCCCTTGCTTTTCCTCTGGCTCCCCACATATCTGAAAAAGGACTTTTTGTTGTCCTTGATGCCTGAAGCTGGTTGGAGTTCAGTCGCAGCCTTGGCTTTCCTGGTTTGCTCCCTGCAGGACCGGACCAGCGCGGAGTAATCCTCCTTGGAGGTGAATCCCATCCTCCATCCTTTGTAGGCTTTCCTTTTTAGCCACAGTAGGTCTGCTAGGTCCCTGGAGAGCCAGGGGGGCTGCTGTGCCTTCTTGCTGCCTTTCCTCCGTGTTGGGATAGATTTAGCTTGTGCATTGAGGATTGCTTCCTTGAGAAGCAACCACTCTTCTTGAACTCCCATCTCCCTGGGGTCATGGTCCCTGAGGGCCTGACCGACAAGCCTCTTGAGCTTGTCAAAGTCGGCTTTTCAGAAGTCAAGGACTTCTGTGTTGCTGACTGACTTGCCAGCTTTACAGCGGATGGTGAAGGAGATCAGCTCGTGGTCGCTGTCACCCAGCTACCCATCGATCACTAGGTTGCCGATTAGGTCGTCCCCCGTAGCCAGTACCAGGTCAAGCAGTGCTTTGCCTCTTGTTGACCCATAGACTTCTTGAGTCAGGTAGAGGTCATCCACGCACGAGAGAAAGCTTTGCGCCCGCTCAGATTTAGCTGAATGATCTTCCCATGAGATGTCCGGGTAATTGAAGTCACCCATGACAACCAAGGTGCTGGAGCAAGTGGCCTCAGTCAGTTCCCGGGTGAACTCCTGGTCAAGCTCGGGACTTTGAGTGGGAGGTCTGTAGTAGACTCCCACCGTTGTGTCCCCTGTGCTGTATTCCCCACGAATTTTTACCCAGAGGGTCTCTAGCTGTCCATGCCGGTCGCCAACATCAGCTTGCAGGGACATGTAGCTTTCCTTCACATAGAGAGCTACACCCCCGCCCCTTTTGTCAACACGATCCCTGCTGTACAGGGTATAGCCCTCTATACCCGTGGTCCAGTCATGGGTGGAGTCCCACCAGGTCTCCATTATCCCAATGACAACATATTTCTTTGCACTGAGCAGGAGGACGAGCTCGTCCTGCTTGTTGCCCAGGCTCCTGGCATTAGTGTACAGGCAGGCAAGTGTGCCCTTGGGGGCTCTTGCCTTGCCCACAGATTGTGCCTGGGCTGTGGCAGGGGTGGGCTCCCTTAAGTGCCCCTTAAGTGCCTTGGCCCGCTGGCTTTGCGAGGGCCGTTCAGCGGGCCAGCGGGGGCAGTAGTCCCCCCATCCCCCAGCGGGCTTATTTTAAAGCCCGGTGGAGCAGGTCAGCCAGCCTGGCTGAGAAGAGCCTCCTCCCCAGGGGAGAGAGGTGGAGGCCATCTCTTCCCAGCAGCTCACTGCTTCTCTCTCCAAAGAGCGGGCTGTGGTCATGGAAGCCAAAGCCTTCCCGATAACACCAGCGCCGCAGGCTTTGGTTCACCTCGTGGATCCTCCTCTCCCTCCTCAGCCCATAGCCCAAGGATGTGTGTTGCTCTTTGATGCAGAGAGCTACACCCCCACCTTTCCTCCCCATTGTATCCCACCTGGACAGTCTGTAGCCCTTGATGTTTACCGCCCAATCATGGGTTGAATCCCACCAGGTTTCAGTAAGCCCCACTATGTCCAGGTTTGTGTTAGCTAGCAGGAGGGTGAGTTCCTCCTGCTTGTTCCCCATACTATAAGCATTAGTGTGGAGGCATTTAAGGCCTCCTATGGGTGCATGTACCCCCCTGCCTGATCCCAGGACTATCAGGACCCCTGTCACTTACCTGGGTACTTCTTGTGCTCGTCACCTGCCTTGGCTGGGATGCGTCCTCATGTCCCCCTGTGGTCCCATCCCCCAGTGAAGCTAGTTTAAAGCACAGGGTATGAGATCAGCCAACCTGGAAGAGAAGACCTGTTTACTTTAGACAGATAATTGCATTTTAGGTTCAGATGCCATGGGATAGAGGTGGTTTATGACATAGTTTCAGTGGATAAGTTGAATGCAAGGGAAATCGCTCCCAGCACCTCTTAAATTGCTATAACTGTTGTGTGTGTCTGCACATCTACCCAGCAAGAGGCCTGGTGTCTCAAAGAATGAAAATCTATCGCTTAGACATGTGAAATCATGTGAGAGACAGGAAACTTTTGGGAGTCCATGGAGAAGTGCCTGTGCACAAAATGAGAGGGACAGACTGAAAGGGAGACAGAAGGACAACAGAGCAGCTACAGAGACTGTCTGGGGGCTCTGGAGTTGTGTTCCCATGAGGAAGCTTCTCCCTCTTTGGCAAGGGTGCAGCTTAGCTTCCTGTATGCACCCGCTGAATCCATCACCATCTTATATTCCTCATGTTTCCTTAGCTGCAAACCTTCATGAGGCTACAGGCCAGCTCCTAAAGTTTACTCATTCCATTCTTTATGAAACCAAACATGCCTGTTGAAGTCAACAGGCTTCCTGCCAGAGAATTGCTGGAATTTGTCCTTAATGTGACCTTGAGTTAAGATCAGAGCAAGACTCTGGAGCTGCAGATCAACCAGCACAACAGGATAGGGTGGTACAAAGTATATTTCCAAATTCTCTATGAATTTTCTGCTAGTGTGGTGTTATATAATACCAAGGACATGACAAAACACAAGCAATTTGCAAACGCCACCAACATTTCTGCAAATACAGTCTGGCTGTATTTTTGACATCTCATTTGGCTTCACTTGAAGTATAATGAAGGTAGTGATGGCCTGGTAGAGGATGCATGCTATTCATGCAGATGGGTGCAGAAGTCACAGCCTGTAATGGCCAGTCTCATTGCAACTGGTGTCTGGAACACAGACAAGAAGAGAGAGAGAAAGGGGGCATTGTCTACACATGTATTTACCTGCACCTAAACTTATTGTGCCTTTATTTAAGGTGCATTAAGGCAATTTAGATGCGCCTATACACATGGACATGCTAATGTGCATTAAGGCGCATTAAATTTAGGTGTGAATACCTAAGTTGCATTAGCGCACATGCAGACGTGCTAATGCGCATTATCGCAATGTGTATCCATTGACACGCCATGTAAGTGCACTTTAGTGTGTCTATATGTGTGCTCATGCAACTTAGCTATTGGCGCCCAAATTTGATAATGCAAATTTAGGCTCCCATAGCCTTAAATCACCATTTTTAAGGCACATTAAGGGTGCATACATGTAGATGCATGTCCTTAATGTGCCTTAAAAATGGTGATTAGGCTAAGCCCACGTAAAAGAGGCATGTGTAGATGCACCCAGAGAGACTTCTTACACCCCCTTATGGGTCTAGGCAAAGCGTGCTACAAAAGCCAAGCATTTGGCTTCTCTTGCATTGGTGGCACGACAGAAGGGTGTCCTACCCTACCCCTTGGCTGTGCTCCCCTGCACCTTGGCTGTCCTACAAGCTCAGTGCTGTAAAGACCAGCATGAGAAATGGAGGTTCTTACTGTCCTGCTTGTGAAAGCAAACTGTTGTTATTTATCACTCACATCATGATTGCACATGGACTTCAACCCTGGGTGTGGCTTTATCGGTCCACATGCTATACTTAAACACAGAAGAAAATGGTTAATCCTGATGTTACTTTGGCCTGGAGCTACTAAATGATGTATGCCTGGTCTAGCCCTCTACCTAGGGCAGACTTTATCTCTGGGCTGTGCTCTAATTTCCAGAGAGAAGCCAAACAGACAGACTAAGCCCCCGCAATAGAGGTCAGTGGGAAATGTGGGAATGAGAAGTTGTATATAATAAGAGGGAATGAACTCCAATTTAAAGGAGTTCTTTACTCCCATGAAAATCGCTGCATTGTCATTTCACTGTCTGCTCCGCTAGGATAAGTGGGGGCAGCTGACCACGCAGGACAAGTCAGTGGAGATCTTCCAGCACATCACCTTGATGACTCTAGACAACATCATGAAATGCGCCTTCAGTTACCAGAGCAACTGCCAGACCGACAGGTCCGTTGCACTTCCTGTCCTAAAGCAACATTTTGCTGGCCCTGGATGAGCTGTATTTCAGTGTAGTATGATTGGAAATGGGGGAGAGCATTACTGGGAGATGTTAATGGACCCTGAGACAAACTGCAAGAGACACTGGGCACCTACTACTTCTCCAGGTCTGCAAGTAGAAAGTAGGGGAGCATCCAGATCATGCTGTTGATTGTAGGCCCATTTTGCCACCGCTGGCAGCCTGCCTCGGGATTTAAAAGAGCCAAAGCCACATTATTTGCAGAACGGACTAAAGCAGTGTCACTAATTCCTATGATAGATAAGTGTTTTTTTAAGGGGTTGGTAAACAAAGTGACATTGTTGCTGCTAATTGCCATGGAGAAAAAAAATCATCTTGAATGTCCCACCAGGACATTCAACATGATTAAGGACCATATTCACGCGGTACTTACAGGGCTGACAAGTGCTTCTCAAACACTTGGCATTGGGTGCAAGCCATGGCGTAGCAGTGGGATTCAAAACATTTCACAGGGGAGACTGAAGTACTTTCTTTGGAGCGTCTCCCTGGCTGGTATTCTGCATAAGGGTAGGAGAGAGGGTAGGGCTAAGATTCAGAGAGACCTAGACAAATAGCAGAATTAAGCAAAAAGAAATCTCATGAGTGTCAATAAAGACCTAAATGCAAGACTTTGCACTTGAGGGAGCAATTGCATGCACGGGGCAGGCTGGGGGCTGACTGGCTAAACAGCAGCTCTGCAGAAAAGGACCTGGGGGTGACAGGGGACAAGCACCCGAGCAGGAGCCAGCCGTGTGCCCATGGTGTCAAGGAGGCGACCGGCATCCTGGGCTGCATTGGGAGGAGCGGTGCCAGCAGATCCAGGGCAGTGATCCTTCCCCTCTGTTCAGCACTGGGGAGGCCACATCTAGAGTCCTGGGTCCAGTTTTTGGCTCCCCGCTACAGAAAAGATGTGGACAAATTGGAGAGAGTCCAGCGGAGGACAATGAAGGTGGTTGTGGGGCTGGGGGACAGGACTGGTGAGGAGAGGCTGAGGGACCTGGGCTGATTGAGTCTGGAGGAGAGAAGACCGAGGGGGTTGAATAGCAGCCTCCAACTCCCTGCCGGGGGCTGCAAAGAGGCTGGAGCTGGGCTGGTCTCAGCAGGGGCAGACGACAGAGCAAGGAGCAATGGGCTCATGGTGCAGCAAGGGAAGTTGAGGTTGGCTATTAGGGAAAACCTTCTCACTAGGAGGGTAGTAAAGCACTGAACAGGTTACCCAGAGAGGTTGTAGAGTCTCCATTTTTGGAAGTTTTTAAGACCCGAGTAGACAAAGCCTTGTCCAGGATGATGACCAGTTGGGGATGATCCTGCTTTGAATAAGAGATTGAACTAGATGTGACCCCAGGAGGTCCCTTCCCACCCTCATTTTTTATGAGTTGGTAACTCATTTGAATCGCCACAGGGCTAGGTATGTTTCTTTCCATGCTTGTCTTCTGGTAAAATGACCATGTCTCTCACTGCAGTTATATGCCCTGACTAATCTTTACCCATCATCTTTTTGACTCTGCTTGCAGTGACAATACGTACATCCAAACGATCCTCAATCTCAGCCACATGGTGTATCAGAGAATCCAGAATCCTCTGCATCACAACCATCTCATTTACTGGCTCAGTTCTCAGGGGCGTCGTTTCAATAAGGCCTGCAAATTAGCCCACCTCCATACAGGTACTTCCCAGTATCCTCAGCCCCGATCTGGTTCCACATGTGTGCAAGACCACTCTGCATCCTGCATGAACTCCAACAAGGCCATCTGAGGCACTGTGATAGCGCAATAATGCACCGTATCTGTGCTGGTGATGCTCCTATCTTGTATTTTACCCCACCTGGGGTTTAATGGAGGTGACTGGCAGCACGATTTGGGTGTCAAGATTATTTCCTTAAGTGATGCACGTTGAAAAAAAAAATAGATCAACTCGACTCAGAGCCTAGATTGACAAAGTGCTCCATGAGAGTGCTTTATTGACATATTTATACAAACTCTGGACATTAACATCAAAATCCTGAAAACCAAAAGGAGGAGAGAGGGGAAAAAAAGAAAATTAAATAGTTAAAGGTTTCTACATTCTTTTAAATACATTAGCATTAAAAGAGACCCAATTCCATTACCAATTTCTCTTCCTACACGACCCTGAATTTTGGCCAGTCACTCAAGCCAAATGATACAGATGCTATGAAAATTAATAAGATTAACTCATAGTTTGAGTGAAGTATCTGACCATCTCTTTATTATTTGTTTTCCTCCAGGAAAGGGATTATTGGTTTTAAATGGGCCAAAGTGGAATTGGTTTTGTGCTGTGCAACCCACTGGAAGCTCCTTGTTTTCAAGGATTCTTTTTGAATCTTAGCCCTACCCTCTATCCTACTCCTTCAACATGCACTGTCTTTCCTGGCGGAGGATTATTGGTTATTTATGGGCATTTAGACAGGTCTCAGACACCCAGGAACACATCTGAATCAAAAAAACATTTATTTGTCAAAAGTGTTAGCATCATGGTACGTCCTACGTTGCTCACTACCTCCTCTCTGCCAATGTGCTGATTAAAAAGCAGCCATGACAAAGCAACACGCAACAGAGTTTGGCTGAACAGAGGCTGCAAACATCCAGCAGGCACAGAGTTACTTTGCACTATTATGAATGCGTGCAGATAGTTCAGGTGGTCACCGCAGTCAGGACTGACTCACTGACAACTTGCTAAAGAAAAGAGGGTAAATCAGAATGAGAATGAGATGAAGCGGCCCTGCTGCTGCCCGGTTACTTAAATACTGTGGAAAACATTTGGAGAGACTCCTATCACTTCGGGGTCCCCATGAATTAGAAAGAAATCCAGTTCTGGCCCATTGGGGTATCCAACGGGTTCCAGGAAATCAAAAGGCAAACATGTCTCTGCAACTTCACCTTTGCCTTTTGTAGATAAAGTGATCAGAGAAAGGAAGGAGGCCCTCAAGGATGAGCGAGTGCTGGAGGAGATCCTGAAGAAGAGGCATCTGGACTTCCTGGATATTCTTCTCTGTGCTAAGGTGAGCATTGCAAAAATTCATCCGATCTATTGGAGCCGAGAAATACAAACATTTCCAAGCGGTATCACACTAAGAGAGCTGGGCATTGTGGAGAGTAGCTTCCTAATGTTGTGTTTCCTGCAGAGATAAGGTTAAGATGAACTGGCCCGATTCATCATCTGTCCACAGATGCATTTTCTTGACCTGGAGCAGTGGTTCGCAACCTTTTTTTGTGTGACCCGCTGTTGGGAGCATAGTGTGGTGGCAGCCCAGGGACAGGGATGGGAGAGCTCCCAGCTCGCGGTATGGCTTGTCCTTTGTGTGCGGCATTGTCGGCATTGCCCCTGTGACCCTCATTTGGTTCATGACCCGAAGTTGGGAACCGTTGACCTAGAGTATATTGCACAGAAGTGGAGTCAGGTATATAATCCTGGGCCTGCTGAAGTTTGCAATGCGCCGAGCCACACCTCTATGGCTAAAGCCACACGACTACTAGATCCTCATTCGTGTAGCCCCTCTGGCCAGACAGAGTCCCGTGTCTTTTCCTTACAGTATGTGCAGCTGGAAATTTTTATTTGGGGAGTGAAGGAAAACTGATATAATTAAGAGAGCGAGTCTGAGAACGGAAATCCCTTCCCATGATTTTCATTCCAAATCAGGGTGAAAAAAATAGAAATTTTCACAGGAAGAGATTGTCCCACACCCCACCCCTGTGCTTATGAGTGGATACACATCTACACCCTCTCTCTCCCCTCCATATCCCCCCATTGTGGGAGAACAAAAACTGATCTTGGTTTCCACTACCTGAGGATGAAAAGCCATAGAGCAGATCCCTGTAGGGCCAGGCAGGTTGGGCAATGTTTCGAAGGAAAGAGACATTACCACCGAAACCCCACAGAGCACTAATTCACCTGCTACTATACCCTCTTAAGGGGTCCAATGTCATTCCCTTGGCTTGGCATGGCCTGTCCATGGGCTGGTGAAAGGGGATGAGAGATGCATGACCTGCTGCTGTGCAACCCACTGGAAGCCTCTTGTTTTCAAGGTGATGAGGGCAGCTAGCGGCCCCTCTTGTGCGGTCCCTCTGTTGTGCATAGGAAGAGGGGGGACTCCTTATGGTCCTGCTCATGTTGGAGACGAGTTCTGTCCCAGAGTAGTTAAACCTCCAAGACTTCCTCTTTAAAATGTTTGATGCTTATACTCTGAGAAGAAGGAAACCGTACTGCAGTCTCCTCAAACAGACCTCTGATGGATTCCTTGTTTGCTTAGGACAACTAGCATGCACTAGTGTCTGGATGCTGCACAGGATTTCCCCATGGAGAAGGGTTGTCCTCAGGAGGGAAGATCTGTCCCACAGTAATTAACCCCCAGGCCTTCCTCTGTAAAATGTTTGCTGCATGAGCTCTGAGCAGCAGGAAGCCTCACGGCACCTTTCTGGGAGAGACTCTAAACCCTCATCTGAGCCCTTGTTTGCTTATAGGATGAAAATGGAAATGGATTATCTGATGAGGACCTGCGTGCTGAGGTGGACACATTCATGTTTGAAGGTCATGACACCACAGCCAGCGGGATCTCCTGGCTCCTCTACTGCATGGCCATGCACCCTGAGCACCAACAGAGATGCAGGGAAGAGATCCAGGAGATCCTGGGAGACCGGGACACAGTTCAGTGGTGAGATCTTGAGCACTTTTTTCCTCTAGCTTCTCCCAACCTTGTCAAGATAATTTCCCCCAAAAGTAGTAATATGCAATTTCCCATAAGAGATGTTGCAGCCAGACTATGGGCTGTGACTGCACTTTCAGATTTTTCTTATTCCACATTAAGACTAACACACAAGCCAGAACTGTTCCCTTATGAGCCTTTGATGCTGGAGGAGATATTGTGAACCACCTTTGATTTGAATGCTCTTGGTGCTATGTGAGTTTGTTCCAACTGGGGGTTTAGCCAGTGTACAGACATTAGCATTGGACACTACAGCACTCCACAAGCAAAGACTATCCATGATTAAGAATAGATCTTTTCAGCATTATTGCAAATGCTGAGCGGGGCCCCACTTTGCCAGAAACTGTTGCTATTGCCTTCTTGCTTCTAATAGTAATTAGATGCCAGCAGGGAGTTATCAAAGTTATCCCTGGAGGGCTTCTGCAGGGATCAGTCTAAGGATGTTTAATGAGCCCATCGATGCTACAGAAGTAAATATAAAATCACTGCGGATAAAATTTGCAGGTGGTGACTCTGGCAAAGAGATACATGCTGATTTGGAGAGGACACAGTGACCACGATTTCATGAACATTTGATCCCACACAAACCAATCGCATTTGACTGCTCCAAATACACCCCAGTTGCCACTTTGGAAGACCTGTCTTAATAGAAGCTGTTAGGTGCAATATAGAGGTAATGAGATGAACTTTATGGCCCATGGTTCAGAGATGGTTGATGCAAGAGCATTTAATGGTCTATTTTCTCCTTAAATTCAATGATGATGCAATAAAGCAAAGCTGCTCTAAGCATTTCTATTCTAAACACCTTTCCCCTCTTTTAGCTCATTCCAAAGGAGGGGATTATGCTCTGGGGATGTGGTCCCTTTCTCCAGTAAAATCTGTGCATTGCATAAGAAGTGCTTTCCCTCAACCCCTGCCTTGGCTGATATACTGAGACTTCCCTGTCTCTTATCTGCTCTAGCTGTGGGGCACACATTTCACCTTTTGAGTATCCAATATTGCAGGTCACAGCTTAGCCCAAGGATGAATCTCCTTAGGAAACTGGAGCAGTACATTAGTGGCTGCCAGGTGTCCCCACTCTCTGCCTTCGGTTCCTTTCAGGGAAGACCTTGGGAAGATGACTTACATCACCATGTGCATCAAGGAGAGCCTTCGTCTTTACCCTCCAGTACCACAAGTGGCCCGAAAACTCAGCACTCCTATCGAATTTGACGATGGACGGACCTTACCAAAAGGTCTGCAGATGCTGCATGCTCCATGAACTCTAACGAGGCCTCTTGAGGCATCATGATAGTGCAATAATGCACTGTATCTGCGCTGGTGATGCTCCTATATTGTTTTTGATTTTGTCTTTCACTGAAAATATTTTACCAAGAAAAACCAAAATGGGGTAGAAGTGTCCTTCAGGGAAACATTAGCATTATTTTTAATACTAATAGGTAATTTTAGAGTTCAAACTAAATACCAACACTTCCCCCCCCCCCCGAAACCAAATTCTTGGCAGTGCAATCTAAAGGCTGTTCACAGTCTTCAGAGGTAATGAAAGGTTAAAGACTAGGCAGGGGAAGCAACTTGGGAATGTACCATACAAAATAGCTGCATTGGTAAGAACACGACACCAACTTCTGGAAGGGCCCCTGCAGTCCTTTGGTGTCTGTTGGGGATATAGGTTGTAGCCGTATTGGTCTAAGGCAGAGGCAGGTAATTATTTTGGGTGGAGGGCCGGTTACTCAGTTTTGGCAACCTATCGAGAGCCGCATGACAGGCAGCCAGGGGCAGATAAATATTAATTTTCTAAATTTTTTAGGGGCCCCGCTGGCCGCATAGAAGGGCCTGGTGGGCCGCATATGGCTTGTGAGCTGCATTTTGCCTACCCCTGGTCTAAGGACATAGGCAGACAAGGTTCTTTGGGTAAATCTGATATCTTTTATTAAACCAACTAAATAGTTGGAAAAATTCTTATTTGCAAGGTTTTGGGTACAAACACCCTTCTTCTGGCTGAGGAAGCATCTGCTGTGTCTTTGGTGTCTGTCTGCATTTTCTTAATGGTGAAAAGTATGACAAGTACTTAGGTAGAAATTGGTTAGTGAGGAGTATTCTCCTCTCTTAGTCAGTGGAGGATGAGATATTTTCTTGATGGGGTCCTGTTACAGAGTAATAAGATCACAGGATTAGAAGGGACCTTGAGGGCTATGTAGTCCAACCCCTGTGTAGATGCATGAATTGCTGTTCTTAAACTTTCCCAGGCAGATGTCTATCTGGATAACCTTTCATAAGGAAGAACTCCACAGCTTCCCGAGGCATCTGTTTCTGTTGTCTTAGAAAAGCACGTTTAGATGAAAATGTCGTAGCTCTATCATTTATACCTATTGCCTCACATTCAGCCTTCTGTGGCCAGGGGTAACTTTATCCCCTCTACTTGCTTTATGGCAACCTATCAAATATTCAAAAGCTGCCATCACATCTTCCCTTAATCTTCTTCCCACCAAATTTAAACCTAAGTAGTTCAACTTTTCTTGGTAACACTCAAACACATAGACAGCTGATGAGAACAGCATTAAAAGTGAAATGCATCACCAGTTTAATTATACGGAGCTCCCCATGTCAACACAGACCATTGAGTCTTTGGCATCCCCTCTCCTCACATTTTATAATGAATTATTTCTTTTTCTTGTTCCAAACAGGCTGTCTGGTCTCACTGACTATTTTTGGTCTTCACAGAAACCCCACGGTCTGGGACAATCCACAGGTACTTCCCTTTAGATGCTACTTGAGATTAAGAAGATATTTTTGGATATAGGGCATCCATTCCATATGCATCCTTGCTGGATGAATGGTAGATGTAGGTAGGCACAAAGCCTACTGGGGAGAGGTGTATTCCTTTTTGGGAAGTATATGGCTGACATCTATTTAATTGCACCAAGAAATAGCCAGTGAACTGTAGACTTCAGAGGCCATCTTCAGACTTTTGGGTAATGAGTAACTCAGGCTAAAATAAACTTGGTGTCAACATGATATTTTAGATACGCAGAGAGAGACAAGTATAGCCATGCATTGGACCAGCTTCTAAATCCAAAATAATGTTAAATCACCTTATCCTCCCATTAGTTTTTTAGACCATGCTCCCCCCCACTGGTATTTATTGAGGATCGTCTTCCTGTTCTTGAGGCTGGAAGCCATATATTCCTGGGGGGGCGGGGTGGTGTTATCTATGGAGACAGTCTGAGATGAGAAAAGTGTGATGCTTCTTAAACCATGGGGGCACATTGCTCCATGTCTTTATTTTAAAGACATAAACTAGGCCAGAAATCTGAGAGTCAAGTTTTGCTCTTGTTGCCTAAGCGCACTTCTCGAACTGAGTGTTTTTGTACATTTTTTGCAGGTCTTTGACCCTTCACGGTTCTTGCCAGAGAACTCAGCTAGCCGCCATCCCTATGCTTTCCTGCCTTTCGCAGCTGGGCCCAGGTGGAGTATCTATATCCAAATCTCTCAGCCAGTTTGGTTAAGTCTCTTGTCCAGGCCACAGTCAATAACACTGCTATCTTGGGGTCACTGAAAACCATGGATTTTGCCTTTCATTTCAAGACACCAGGTTTTGTATTACCTCTCTCCTGTGATCCCTGTGAGAATTCCCTAGATGTATGTGTGTTCCCAAGTATTCAGCTTTTGCACTTAAAATGAGAGAGAGATCTGAACTACTTTTCCAGATGCAAACACTGGAAGCCAGGCCTCTAAGCAAAATTGCAGCTGCTGACCAGGGTTGAATTCTCAAAAGTCTTTGAATGCAGCGTACATCTTTTTTTAGGTGTCTTTGAGCTGGATTAGCATCTAGCCTTAGTCTTCAGCCCTATAATAGCCCTTGCTCAGTAACCTGGGCAGTTGCTCCTCTGACTCATTGAAATCGTAGAGAAGTCAGCCTAGAAGGGACTTTCATAGGTCATCTAGTTCAGCCCCTGTCTGAGGCAGGATCATCCCTAACCAAAGATCCTACACAAACCCCTAATCTAGCCTCTTAATAAAACTATCGTCAACACAAGACATGACTCCATCACCTCCCACAGTTTACTGAGACTGTCCAACTTCTCACCTTATTTGGAATGGGGGAAAAAATCAAAACAATCAACTTTTTGTGGAACAGAATTTCTGGTTTCCAGCCAACTTTACCACCATTCAGTTGGGCTCAGGTGACCTTCAGTTGCTATAAATACTGTTAACACGTTGCTTTTAACAGATTTTCATCTTAGCACACTGGGTGCTAAAGTCTTGCAAGCTTTTACATTTTCACATGTGAAACCAATTGTCCCCTCTCTGCTCAGGAACTGCATTGGGCAGCAGTTTGCCATGAATGAGATGAAAGTGGCTCTTATCCTGACTCTGCTTCGCTTCGAACTCTCACCTGATCCAGACAAACCTCCCATCAAAATACCTCAGCTCATCCTACGCTCCAAAAATGGGATTTATCTGCACCTGAGGAAACTTTACTGACATGTACATTAGCTGCCCCGGAGTGTGATACAGAATGGAGGTTGATCTGAACTGGGCATAGAAGGGAATTTCTGGTTTTCAGGAAAGTCTTCAATTTTGCTTTTTATTACGATTAATATTCTTCTAAATCAAAATGACAATGGAGCTTTTTGAAAATATCCTGCAAAACAGAATCTTTAAAGCGACATAATTTGGTCTTTAACATTGCCTGTTATGTGAGTTATTGTCTTGACAGAGGATGCATCTACATGTACAATTAATGTGCAGAAAGCTTACTGCACAGTTAAATACTGCACAGTAAACTTTCCCTGAGAGCACATCTACACATGCGCTCATGTGGAGCAAATTTGCTCCTTATGGATGCGTCCACACATGCAAGCATGTGCACTTTCAGCAGCTCAAATAGAAGTGATGCAAATTTGAGCCAGGGCCTTTTGCCTCAGCACACGTGCTCGGACAAGCACTTTGTTGTGGAGCAAATAGTGCCATTTGGGGCAAAATAACCCTGCCTGGCTCCTCCCAGATCTTCAGCCAGGGGGAGCTAGAGCCCGCGGCCAGCACCTGTGCTGTCCCCAGCAGTATAAAAAGCTGCCCTGTCTTGGCCCCAGCAGTATAAAAAGCTCAGGGGGAAAGTAGCTCAGGGGCCAGCCAGTTGGTACCTGGGGACACTACCCCTTGTGCCAGCTGGACTGCTGAAGTGGCCCTGAGAGTTCCCTGCACCCTTTACTCACTGCAGCAGTCTGGCCGTGGGGGCTGCTGCCTGGCTGTGACCTGCTGCACACCTGCCAGACCCGGATGGGGACTGCAGAGCCAAGAGAGGCCTCTGTCCCTCTGGGCTAGCTGCCAGTGGCTGTGGCTGTAGAGTTGGCCTCTCTGAGGCACTACTACCATTTGTGCACCCTGCCTAGCCACCTGGGAAGTTATCACCCAGAAGATGTTCCAGGTGTGGTGGCCTGCTTTGAACTGTCAAAGCATGTCCTCCTGGCCCCATTTGGCCAGGAGGTCAGCCACAGCCAGCTGGGTCCAAGGTGCCAGCTCTGAGCAGGCAGGGTCCTAGCAGGAATTCTGGTGTTCCCCATTAGAAAACTAAAAAAAATCACTGATAAAAAAAAATCCCAAAGTCATTCTGTAAAATACTCCAAAATCCATGTTCCTCCACAAGTAAAACAAAAGACCACTATAAAGAGAGAGAGAAAGAGAGAGAGAGTGAGACAGAGACAGCAGTCAGTTGGACAACGTTTTATTGATATATCTACAGTGTTAAAGCATGTCTCTTACCATAATAATAATAAAGTGAACTCTAAATACATGTTTCATGAATACATGAATACATATTTTGCTGCCCTCCCACAGGGGCTATGACCCTCACACAGGTGTTACGGCCCCCACAACAGGGAATTCAGCCTTCACACAAGGGCTACAGTCCCCCAACAAAATAAAGCCTCTACTTACCCTAGAAGTAGGGCGGTGGGGGCAGGGCTCCAGGGCCTTCTGGCAGAGCTCCCAGGGCAGTGGGGGGCAGGAGGGCTCAGGCTGGGGCCACTGGAGCTGTCCCTCTGCCTCATGCTGTGTGGGCAGGGCCCCAGTGACACAGATGGCAGCTGAACTGCCAGTAAGGTCTGGGGGTGGTTTGTTTGTTTTTTTAAACTGGGGGGGCAGGGATTGGGGGGGTTGAGGTTGGGGTTGGTGGGGCCAGACTGGGCAGGGTTTGAGGGGGGTCAGGGGGGAATGGCAGGGGGAGGGGCCAGGTAAGGAAGTGATCGGGGGGGGAAGAGTAGCAGGGGGGGCATCCAGGAAAGTGATCAGGGGGTTGGGGGGGCTGGCAGGGGTGGGTCCAGGCAGGGCAGGGGTTGGTGAGGCTGGGAGAGTGGGTGGCGCCAGTGAGGGAACCCCCCCCACATGGTCCCCTCCCTCTTTCTGCAGCCCCCCCAGTCCTTTAGTCATGGGACCGGAGCCCTGGTGCTGAACACGTGGCCTGGCTGGCCGCACATTTCAGCACCAGGGTGAGGGGCCAACCACAGAGATGCTCTGGGAGCCAGAGCATCTCTGTGGAGGACCCAGCCTCCAGTTGCCTCAGGGCATGGTCTGGGACCATGCCTTGCCCCACTTTTCTAAACTTTAGGTTTTTTAGATCCCTACATATCCAGGGGTCTAATTTTCTCCCTGTGCTGCAAACTTGCAGTGCAGGGAACATTGTTTCATTCCTGCATATACCTCTTGCCATGTCTCAAAGGGGTTTGAGATGGGGCAAAAGGCACGTGCACACTTGTCTGGACGTGCCCCATGGGAGCTGCTCAGGACAGGGATACTCCTGCCCTGCTCTGCTACCGTATAGCAACCTAGGTTTGCTAGGTGTCAGCCCTGCACTGGCAGGGGGCATCAGGGTAAAGCCTGGACTCTGAGGGGCAGGGGGAACTGTCCCAACTCTGGGGCAGCTGCTTACCACTCTGTACCCCTGCCCCAGGCAGCTGCCTGCTTCCCAACCCCTGCTCTGATCTCAGAGCAGGGGCTGGGACATTGTTCCCTGCCCCAGTCAGCTGCCTCCTGCTGGGGCCAACTGCAATCTCCGAGATCGGAGCTGGGGCCCAGGAGCTGCCTGCTGCAGGGCTTGGCGAATATTGTTCTCACCCCCTCTCCAATTGGCTGATCAGAGCTGGGGCTGGAAAGCAGACAGCTGTCTGGTGGAGAGGATAGTTCCTCCCCCTACCCAGCTGCCTGGGATGGCTGGGAGCAATTTGCAGCTATGTAACAGTGCACTACTGTGCGTTAGCTAATGCTCAGTAAATCTACTACCTGTATTTAGTAAATTAGTCTATTGCACATTGAAGGATCTCATATAGACGTACCCAGAGAGGATGTCAGATTATGGAGAGAGGAGACTTCTCTTCTCCCTACCCATTACATCTCTCAAAATGCACCCTTAAAGTGGAGGAAGCACTTTCTCCCAGAATGCAGAAGTGATGTGTGGTGAGCAATACTGCTCTATGCCACTAAGGGGTGGAAGGGGAGCATACTCCTGTTGTCCACCAGAAGTGTGTTGTGTATTGTCTCCTAGACTACTAAGCCTTTTCACTGTCCCTACTATGATAGTATGCCCAAAAGGAAAAAAAACTCTTGATAATAATATTATTAATAATAAACATATAGTCACAGAAAGTTAGGGTTGGAAGGGACCTCAGGAGGTCATGTAGTCCAGGGGTGGGCAAAATATGGCCCATGGGCTGGATTCCACCCATGGAGTGTCTTTATCTGGCCCATGGTGGATCCCTTGGTCCCACCTGGCTGAGGTGGTGCCTGGCTGTGGCGTGTCCTGCCACCCCCTGGGCATGCAGCAGGGCTGAGGTGGCTCCACAGCTGAGCTGCATTTTTAGGCAGCCTAGGCAGCAGAGGCTCCTTCTGGATGCCACTGCCCCAGCCCCATGGTAGCAGTGGGGACCAGCACATGCAGCCCCGACTCAGTGCACCTCGCATCTGCTCTGGCAGTGGGAAGGTGAGGGGCCACTTTTGCCCCACACTGAGCAGCAGTCCTCTTCTGCACCACTGCTGCTCAGCCTAGCCTCCAGTGCTGGCTCCAGGCTCACCCCTCTGGGCTGAGCAGCAGCAGCTGCAGTGGCAGAGGATGGGAAGAAACTGTTGCTCAGCATGGGGAAAAGTGGCTCTTCCCCCTCCCATTGCCAGGCAGTTTTTGGTGCAGCCATCCAGAGAGCATGCTGTGCTGGTCTGCCCTGTGGTTCTGTCACTGCTGACTCTGGGCTGCCCTACATGACAGTGGTGAGCAGCAGAAATGCATCCCAGGGGTGGCAGTGATGGAGCCTGGCGTGGCATGTGCTCTGGGCAGCTGCACCAAAAGCTGTCAGCAGCAGCAAGGGGGACTGGCTGCTTTTCCCCCATGCTGAGCAGCAACAGTTTAAGCCTGGCTGCTGCTGCTGCCACTGCTCAGCCCAGATGGGCAAGCCCAGATCCAGTGTGTGGCACATGGCATCAGGGTCCCCCCCTGCTACCATGGACTTGGGGCCAGCAGTGGCAGCAGGTGGAAGGAGTTGCCAAGCCTCACTGAATGCCCAGGGGTGGCAGGATGCACCAGGCTGGGTTGTGCAGAGTAGGCATTGGCCATGCTGGGGCCACACACTGTTGGCAGTGGTGGTGGAGGTGCGGCAGGTTGCGAAGGGTTCTGGGCTATTGTGGGGTGGGGGGCTGACTGGCTGAGGGAGGCACATATGGGGGCTCTCACGCACACCCCACAGAACCCCCACAAACCCCATAACCAAACCCTCCTCCCACACAATCACACCCCCCACAAACACAGCATCCACTCATATGTCTCTGGGGGGAGCCCCGAACACTGCTACAAGCACACCCCCCCAGCCATCCTCCCCCTCCACAAACCCCATACCTACCCAAACAGACACCCACACATCCCCACAAACCCCATATCTACCAACCCACGTCCATACATACAGCAACACCCTCCCCCCATACACACATCCTCATACACACACCCACAGTCCCTCACAAACCCCACACCCTTCCACCCCCCCCCACAATATACAAGAGTGAGACTTCATTCGGAGTTATTAAGAAATCACTTCTATATATAAAGCACAAATGTGCATTAATCGGAACAAAAATATTTTAAAAAATAAAATTAAAATATATTATTATGGATGTTTGGTTTTTAGTATCTAATTTGGTTGGTTTTTTCCTGGTTCCAAGATGGCAAACCCCCTTCCCAAAAGGAGTACTTCCAGGGGCAAGGGGAGGGACTTACAGTGGCAAAGATCAGAGGTTAGAGGTGGGACATCTGGTCCCAAGATGGCAACCAGGCGGTGGGGTGCTTGTCAAGGGGCAGGGCCACCCCTCGACAGCTCACCAAAACTTGTCAAGCAGCCCTATGGCCAAAATAGTTGTCTGCCCCGATCTAGTCCAACCCCCTGCTCAAAGCAGGACCATCCCCAACTAGATCATCCCAGGCAAGGCTTTGTCTAGCTGGGTTTTCCAAACCATTGTCATCATCATCACTGTTGGTTTATTATTTGCAGTAGCTCTTAGAAGTGCCAGTTGGGGATCAGAGCCCAAGTGCACTGTTTTGGCATGCAGTGCATATAATTAAAATGCAGGCTTGAAGGCATAAGATAACAGTGAGCTGTAAATATAATTTGGAAATAATTGCACAAAATCTCTCTCTCTGCTTTAAGCTTAAAGGGCCATGCCAACCAGTTGTGCAAAACTTATGCGGTCATCTTGGACTGCAGGAGTCCTCCATCTTGTTGACTTAAGGCTTGGTCTGCATTTTAAGCTATAAGTAGAATGAAGGTTTAATTAGCAGTCTGTTTTGGAGAGATCAAATGGGGTAAGAGGGAGGTGTTTTTACTGATACGCTGATGCCAGTAAAAGCCCTAGTGTGGACTCATATAAGCTGTATGGATTTCCCCCTTCCAACAAAGGAATTGTTATTTTGGTATCACCAGAATCGGGTCCAGATATCTGTTACAGCCACAGGGACTTAAAGGGTCAAAGGGTCCCTTGAAAATTGTCATCTTTCGCTAAGAATTCAGCAGAAGAAGGTTTGGGCTTCTTTTCCTTTTAAGGATCACATCTTCCAACCTCATTCATTGTTGTCCATGCACTCTGCCTCCATCCACCTCATATCTATCTCATTGCAGGAGCACAATGTTTGCATGTTGAATCTGACCCCCATACTCCTTGTTAAAGTTGCCTTATTGTCAGCTGACACAAGACCACAAATTCCTCTGGGACACAATCATACTTGGGGCTGTGAAAAAGGCCATATATCTGTTAACCTTGCAAGCTCTCCCCAGGTTGTTTTAATGTCTGTGTTTCTACTCTATATAAGAGAACTGTCATCCTTGCCAGGTTGACCACTCAACACAGTAGTTAGACACATACTGCAATTGAAATAGAGGTCCTGGAAGAGACTGAAAAGTCACCTGCAATTACAGAACCAGCTCCAAAGGAAGACTATTACTCATTTGGAGTCATTGCATTCTATATGTAGTGTCAGCAGATCAGGTGTTTCCTGCTTTCCAAGGAGGCACGTGTGATTTTGGTGCTAGCATCCTTGATGTAAAGCACCTGAGGACTTCTTTTGCAATTTATACAGTTGCTGCCACTCTTGGCTGGCAGTATCTCAAAGCAGGATAACACTATCCTAGCACACAAGGTCCAGGAGAGGCAATTCCTTAGCATTGTGTTACTCCTACCTGGGCTTCGGCTACTCAGATTGGAATATGGAATAACACAGATGAGATTACATAACCTCAGTGTACTTCTAAGTCTACTGAAAACCAATCTGTCACATAACCATTGACCTGCACATTGCTAGAAACACCCCAGTAAAACTCCTCCACCCAGAACTTTAAAGGTACATCTTCATCATGTATTTCCTATACCTTGCAGAAAATGCCTTGCATATGCTGCATATTCCTATACCTTGCGGGGTGCCATCCTCAAACGTGCCATGCTGCTCTCTATGGAGTATGTCATGAACAAAAAGCCATGTAGCCACATTTGTGGCAGTGTTTTAGACATACTTAATTATTAGCACTGAGCCTGAGCCCCGGAGAGCTGAAATGCACTTTTAATGCTCAGTGAGCAGTTGGATCAGTGCAAGAGATCTATGACATTTTGCTGGATGAAATTCAGCATTTAATCCTGTTATCAGCTTGCTTCTCCCCAAATCTCTTTGACATTTCACACAGGCATGTCCAGAATGCACACATTGAAGATGAAACTTTGAATCTTCCGGGTTTGTGGCCTGATTTCTTGTAGAGCGAAACTCAGTTGCTCTGCTAGGGGCTTTGCCATTTAGTGAATCAACCACACTTCATGAAGAACCGGTTCTGATGCTTGATTTCACCCCCTGTTTAAATTACCTCTCTTGCCTTCCAAAAAACTGTAACTAATCTTATTTGCCAAATCTGCCAGCTTGCCTCATCTTGCCACTCCCCAAAAACCTCAGTAATCACTTGCCAGCTCAAATGTCTGTGAGGAAAGGCCAAACTTGATTTTGCAGAATGAACCTAAATCACACAGAAGCGATTTTTGGTGATTCAGATCCATTAAAAACATACATGTCTTTAGTCTCAGCTGCTGCTGACTCTCCACATTGCAGTGTTGTTGAAGATAAAGCCTGGCAGGCTTGAGGTCCAGCACGACTAGGACCCTGCTTAATTTGTGGCCAGACAAAGAAATAGTCATGGCCTGGTCATGGAACAAAGAGCTGATTTTCTGGGGATTTCCTGGTGGCTCCATCCTTCACCGCTGATTGGTGCAGAGGCCCCATGGAGGAGGAGGGACATGGGGCAGCTGCCATCTTGGCTGTTGGCTGCCCTTCGTGCCACCCCATCAGCCAGCACCTTCCCCCCCCGGGGTGGGCTGCAAGGCAGCAAGGACCATTGGCTCCCATTGGGTTTCCTCGAAATCCATGAAATCATGAATTAAGTAGGTCGCTAAGTAGGGTACACTGATGTCTTGGTTCTGGCTCATAAAGTAGGGTCAATGGATTAGGCTCTCCGGTTGTGTAAATCAGCATCATTTCACTGCAGGATGCTGCCTGTCGGCCTCGCTGGAACATTGATCAATATTGCTGCTCACACAAAGGCTTTGCTGAAGCCAGAGTAGGCCTCACCAGCAATCCCGACCGATGTAGGAACTCCTCATGTTAACAACATTTGGCATGTGGGCCAGATGTGCATTCCCACCAAGAGATGGAAGGGGGTGGTGGTGGTACAAGGATAGTCCAGTACCAGGATGATAAGGCTGGAATGGAAGCATGCAGGTCAGAATGTGAAACGAGCCCCTGGTACAGGATGGCTTGAGATACTCAGGGTACAGATGGAGTGCAATACATCATTTGTTTTGATTATTGTATAAAAGGAGAATTGGAAAGCAGGGAAACTTCTGTAGTGGTCTGGGGGAGCCTGCGTGATGTAGCTATTACCTTGTTGCAGGTACAAATGCCTTAACTCCTGGTCTGATGTACTTGTTAGGCCAAAACGTGTTAGTGTTGGCTGAACCTGGCACTGAACTGAGTCTGTGGTTGTTTTTCAAGACAAGATTTGGTGCTGGAATCTTCTGCCTAAGACTTTTGCCAGCACTGCAGGTCCCGAGTCTTCAAGACTGACAGCACATCAAAAACACCCAAAGAGGATAACATCGATGACACCGATAACATCCGATGACACAGCAGCTATTCCAGTATCACACTGCAGAATCCTGTAGGCTATTGAAGAGATGCTCAGCAGCCTCCCTAGCTCAGGGCAATGCGTCCTACTTTTTTGTAGTATAGGTTAGGATGCAGTATTAAGTAGGATCTACTTCACCAGCAAGAAGCACTTAAGTTCCAGACCCCACCATGCATAGACCCTTACAACAGAATGTATATACCGTATTTTCCCCACATACAACACTCACCTTTTCCCCCGCAAATAAGTCCCCTAAAATTGGGATGCGTGTATTAAGCATGGAAGTTGATTTCCTGACTGGGATACAACCCACTTGCTTTGATTCCTGCTCTACCGTGCAGCAGCTGTGGCATGATTATTTTGGAAGCTAAGGGAGTCCATTGACTTAAAGGCTTGTTGTTCTTCACTCCAGAGGTGTAAATGACCCTCTCTTCTTTTTAATGGTCTCGATGGTCCACTGATCAAGCTAATCTTTTTAGGGCAATTTCACTGTCTGCTAGTTGCTCTCTACTTATTTCACAGCCTTGGAGACTAGCTCTTTTCAAAATCAAAACTCCACCCATGAAGAGCAGTGTGCAGCAACAGCTAGGGTTTCAGCTTTAGTTAAGCAGGGAAGGGAGGGTGAAAGAACTGAAAATTAGGCTCTAACCCTGCTCTATGCAGCTGTAGCTTTGGAATTTCTTTTTCATTCTGCCTTTCAAAAATAAGGTACATATTATACTCCAGGACATGGTGTATGTGAGAAAATATGGTAACTTGATGGGGCAGATATATGCCAGGTGACATCAGCTGGGAATGTGGCCCTAAGTGGTTATATGAAATGGAGGCCAGGTGTGCTATGAGGAAAGACTCGTGTTGAAAGCTGCAACCCAACCCAGGGTTTGATGGGATGGGTGAAGAAATGTAAAAAGAGGCAGAATTAAGGGTAATTTCTGATTAGAATCAGACAGCAAAGAAGCAAAAGGACTACTGAAAGGGCAAGGGCTTAATCTGTGCTTAACTTCTTGGCCTGGTCCATGTGTTTAGCTTCTTCACCTATATTCACAGTTCATTAAACTGCCCATTATTGGATAGGGGTCATTGGGCTTGAGTGGTGATCAAAGCCACACCTCCCATGCGCTATCATTTGGAAAGTGGAGGTGCCCAAAATGTTTTTTTTTAAATTAAAGTGAACTGAAAAGCCAATGTTAAAGTACAATTCCCAAATGCAAAAATCACATCAGTACTTGAAATGTGGAAGTAAACTTCCTTCTTAATTTATTTTAAATGTATAGAAAATGAGGCTTCTGAATTTGAAGAGCAATTAATATTTTCACATACACTTATTTCCATGGCTAAAAATCACCCCCACTGCTCCCTGTCCCCCCTCCCTGCATCCATGCAGCCTGTCACCTTGTAGAAAGAAATCAGGTTGGTCAGGATGACTTGGCTCTTGGTAAATCCGGGCTGGCTCTTCCTCATCACCAGGAATCCTGGTTTTCTCCAATTTAAAAAAATCTCCAATTTTTGGTAAAAATAAAGTAATCGCAAATCCACATTTTCCATGCTTTAAATGAAACACCACTAATATCTATATATTAGGAGGAGAGCAACTAGATATATCTATATATTAGTGGTGTTTCATTTAAATCACAGAAAATGTGGATTTGGGGTTACTTTATTTTACTGAAAACTGGGGATTGTTTTAAATCAGAGAAAACCAGGATTCCTACTCATCACTTTGTTCGCTAGGTGTTTCACAATAGATTCCTTGAGGATCTGCCCTGGATCCTTCCAGGTATGAGGTCAGGCTGACTGATCTGTAGTTCCCTAGATCCTCTTTCTTCCCTTTCTTAAAGATGGGCACTATATTTGCCCTTCTCCAGTGTTTTAGGATCTCACCCAACTTCCATGAGTTCTCAAAAAGAATAGCCAATTACCCTGAAATTATCTCAGCTAATTCCTTCGGTACCCTTGGGTGCATCTCATCTGACTCTACTTAGTGAAAGGATCTTGCTTCTCCAAGTAATCCCTAGCCTGTTCGGCATTATTCTGCATTAGGCTGTTTGTTTCCTCTCCTATCTTTGCAGCCAGCTGCACTTGTCACCTGATAGTTGCCCCTATTTGTGAAGCCCGAAGGTAAGAAAATCATTAAATACTTCAGCCTTCTCTGCATGATCTATAAGGGATCTGCTGTTTCCTTGTTCTTCCTCTGGCTTTTGACATACTGCCTTTTACATTCCTTGCCAGCGGCATCTCAAATTGTGTCTTGCCTTCTGTGCAGGAACATATCTTTATGGCTGAAGAAATGTAGCTTATAATCAGCCCCAAAATTTAGCCCTTAGTGTCATTTTGTTTTCCACATGTGAAATACGTTGTCTTACTGCATCTACCTGGAAAACCACTCAGATCTCAACAGAGACTTTGGGTCAGATTTTATTCTACCTCTTGGGTGCACAGGGGGGTTTAGACGCCCGAAGTTCAATTCTGTTTCACTCTTCCCTGCACAACCATTGAAGAAAAGCTGGATGGGTCCTTCTCCTACTTCTTTATTAAAACTCAGTCTCAAGATGGTGATGTAGACAAAAGTAGTTGCATGGATGGATTTTCAGAACTTGAATACGGCTGAAGTCCTGGACCCCCAAGTCCACTTAAATGCACGTCGTAAGTGGAATCAAATCTACCCCCTTTCTTTACTTTGAGTTATCTTCACACAAACTGATACTTTTCAAGTTAGCCTAGTATAAGGGAAAGTGGCCACCCTGTGAAATCTCTGATTTCTAAGACATTAGAAATCTCTATTTCGTAGGCCAACATGGCTATAACATGTATCCCTGACACCCTGTGGTATAACACTCAACTGACACAGAGTGCATACGATAGCTGTTAACAAGTGCTCTCATGAGCTTCAGCTTAAAGCTTCTTAGGGCCTGGCTAAGTCAAGTTTAAAGAGACTCTATGGTCAAATTACAGGGTCAAGTATAGATTCAAGTTCAGAACGATGCTCAAATTTTAACTTTAATTATCCCTGAAGAGAAGAGATTTCTTCAGTTACAGAAACATCTGCTCATCATCAGCTACTAATCCATTCGGTATCACTGGCAACCACAGGCAATGTCATCACATCTTCCTTCTTCTCTACAGCAGACAAGCATTCATTTAGTTTGAATATCCTGTATCTTAAGCTCAAAAGTTTCTACAATTTTTTTCCTAATTTCTAGCTATTTACTTTTTCATGGACTACCTCTTTTCTACCTTGGAGAACTCAACTACAGTAGAATCTCCCTTACTGATCTTCAGCATTATTTCCCCCTTGTTTCCCCCACTTCCTTCCCTTCTCTACCTTTTCCCCCCTAATATCCATCTATTTACATTCTCACTGACCTTCTGTCATACTTTTAGCTTCTTTCATTCATCGATTCATAGACATTAGGGCTGGAAACAACCTCATCAGATCATTGGATCCAGCCCCCTGCCCCAAGGGCAGAAAGTCAGCTGGAGTCAAAGGATCCCAAGCAAGATAAGCCTCCAAATGTTTCTTAAAAGTGTCTAGAGTAGGTGCTTGGACCACCTCTGGGGGGAGTCTGTTCCAGGACTTTGGGGTTCAGACACTAAAGAAGTTTTTCCTTATGTCCAGCCTAAAATGGTCTTGCAGGAGTTTGTAACCTTTGGACCTTGTCATTCCCTACGGTGCTCTGGTGAACAGGTGTTCCCCCAGATCCTGATGTACACCCCTTAGATACTTATAGGCTACTACCATGTCACCCCTGAGCCTGTGCTGCTCCAGGGTGAAGAGTCCCATAGTTCTCAGCCTCTCTTTGTAAGGCCTGTTCTCCTGACCTCTGATCATGCGTGTGGCTCTCCTCTGGACTCTTTCAAGCTTCTCCACATCCTTCCTAAATTGTGGAGCCCAGAACAGGATGCAGTACTCCAGCTGTGACTTCACCAAGGCCAAATACAGTGGGAGGATGACATCCTGGGTCATGCTTGAGATGCATCAGTAGATGCAAGCCAGAGTTTTGTTCACTTTGCTGGCTGCGGTATCACATTGGTGGCTCGTATTCATCTTGTGGTCAATCATGACCTCTAAGTCTCTTTTGGTCATGGTGCTAGTGAGGGTAACATTGCCAAGTCCATAAGTATGATGGGGGTGGGGTTCCCCCAGGGGGAGCACCTTGCATTTCTCCATATTGAATGCCACTATTGCCCTGTGGGGTCAGGCCAACACTCAGGATCCCAATATTGCACTGTTAGACAGGAGGGTGTGGTGTACAATGCACATGCACACACTCAAAAATCAATTAGGTGCATACAAATACACTAGGTGCATACACCCACACTAGGCACACACACACACTCTAGGTGCATACACCCCCAAAATTACCAGCTTAAGCATATGCAGACCTATCGCCAATTCAAACACCTATATGCTACACACCAAAAGTTAGACAAAAATCAATTGTCAATACCCACACACCCAATACACATACACAGATCACTAATTTGTATATCATACACATGATGTCATATATATGTATATTCACCAGTTCACACACAAACCACCCACCTACACATACACACAGGTGAGTTCCTAACTTGGATGGTACGGTGTGGATACATGTGTGCTTGGGGTACTTGGGATACCTGGGGGGAAGGTTAAGGTGAGAGAGAGAGTTAAAGTGTAGGGAGTGAAAGCTGCTGGAACTGGGATTAGAAGAGGTAGGCTGGAGAGAAGCTGGCTGAGGAACTGAGGCTTGGGGTTATTTCAGGTTCATTGACCTAAATTGAATAAAGGAAAACACCCAAAGCCTGAAGAAATGGGGAGTGATACTGGAGAGAAGCTGGAGCTACAGGGGAGCCAAAAGCAGGTAAGCAGGGAGAAGGAAACTGGAACTGGGGCTGCAGGGGAGCTAGAGAAGGTGTGGAGGGAACTGGGAGCTGGCTGGGGAACGAGGAGTGCTGGAGAGGGACTGCTGGGGAGCTCAGAAAGCTATGGTGGGGAGGGTCTGCCAGTGCCAGGAGCTGGAAAAGGGATCCAGCTGCCAGGAAAACTGTGGGGCAGCCTGGAAGTCTGCGGGGAAGTCGGTGGCAGGCCAGAGGGCTGCGGAGGAGAGGGGGTGACTAGAGAGGGTGTAGGTAAAGCCAGAAAACAGGGAGAGAGGGGGCAGGAAAGGTCGGGAAGAGAAGGCAGAAAAAGATAGGGAGTGGGGAGAGGGCAGGAGGCAGAAAGTAGTGGGGCCAGGAGACTGAAAGAAGGAGAAATGGCAGGAAGGAGGTGGTGGATGGTGGGAGTGGGGCTGGGAAGCTAAAAGTGGTAAAAAGGGGGAGTTGGAAGCGAGAAGAGATCGGGAAATGAAGGTGGGGTGGGGCTGGAGAGAGAGAGAGAGACTGGAATTTAAAATAGGGAAGGGACCGGAGTTCAGTAAAACACAACCCAACTCAGGGTTGCAAATAACAGTGGTTTTATTGAACAGGGGAGATGGTATTGGTTCCACACACACACACTGGCAGTAGGGGTTAAAGAGGCTTGGTGCAGGGGCTGAAGTCCAGGAGGAGAGAGAGAGTCCAAGTTGTAGCAGAAAGTGTGTGGGTGATATCTACCTATCCCAGGCTGAAGGGTGATCCTTGATGGCCAGTCGGGGTCTCCTTCAGCTTGGTGTTGTCCAGAGGGGGTCACCAGCAGGGCCTCTGGGTGATGTGACACGGAGCTGGTCTGGTTGGGATGGAAAACGGCATTCTCGAGGAGTCAGTCTTCACTACCATTTTTTATGGGGCAGACTACCTATGATCTCCTATGGGGAGACCATGTCCAGAGGGCTCCAAGTGTTCTTACTGAGCATGTTCAGCCTTGGCACAATGGTGGGTAGCCTCATCTTTTGTTTCTTGAATGCTGAGGATGGTTCCAAGGGCTGGGTCGTTGGTCCAGGTATTGGTGTTGATGGTTCAGTCATTCAGAGGGAGCTATTTTTAGACCTACTGCCATTGTCTCTCAAGCATCCTCATTCATCCCCATTCACTCAGGAACCAAGTTACATAGGAGGTGTAGGTATGAGTCATAGGTTACACAACAGGACATGGGGACAAGACGGAGACTTGACAAACAAAATGGAAACTTGACATGACTTATGCTAACTTACTTACGTAGGTCTAAATCATACAGCATCAGTAAAACAGTAATAGAGAACAGTATAAATCAATAAACATAATAACGATACAATATAAAGAAGGAGAAAAAAAACAAATACAACTTGCTATCAAAATAAAATGTTGACGCTTATCCTATGTCTTAGCTCACTATACTTATCTGTAGGGAATAGAAAGGGAGAGAAAAAGTCATAAATAGTTGGAGAAGGGAAGGGAATGCATATCTGTATATATATGAAAAAAAAAAGAAAGAAAGAAGAAAAACCGGAGGTTATGTTACATCACCAGGTTTTCATCCGCCCACCTTGCAAGCCTATTGTAGTCAGCCTGAATTACCAGCCTGTCCTCAAGTGTGGACACTCTTCCCCAAAGTTTGGTGTCGTCAGTGAATTTGGCCAGTCTGCTTCTGGCACCATAGGTCCAGATCGTTTATAAAGACATTAAAGAGTACAGGTCTGAGAACAGAGCCTTGGGGGCACCACTGATCATGGCGCACCATATTGATTTGGTTCCATTAGCTACCACTCTCTGGGTCCGACCTCAGAGCCAGGTCGCCAGCTGTTGGGCTGTGGTGTAGTCGAGGCTGCAGTTGTCCAGTTTTTCCATGAGGACATAATGGGACACCAGGTGAAAGGCTTTTTAAAAGTCCAAATATATGACATCAACTTTTTCCCTTTTGTCCAGGTGATATGTCACCTGGTCACAGAAAGAAATGTGATGGTCAAGCAAGACCTACCCACAACAAGCCCCTGCTGGCTATCTCTCAGGATGTTGCATTCTGTTAGCCTGTCAAGAATGGTTTCTTTGATAATTTTTTCCAAGGCATTCCCAGGGATTGAGGTCAAACTGACTGGCCTGTGGTTTCCCTGGTCTTCTTTCCTCCCTTTCTTGAAGATAGGTGCTACAGTGCCCCTCTTCTAATCTCCAGGTACTTCACCCAAGTGCCACGAGTTCTCAAATATCCTTGCCAGTGGCTGCACTGATGTCGGCCAGTTCCTTTAGCACTCTTGGGTACAGTCTATCTGGACCAGCTGATTTGTGGGTGTCCAGCCTCTCAAGATGCTCCCTCACAAGATCTATGCTAATGGTGGGCATATATTTACCCTCATCTTGGTCATCCCATATCATGTTAGGCAGGTGGTCCCTTCGGGCTGGTGAATCACTGACATAAAGTAATCATTGAGCAAATTGGCTTTTTCCTGGGTGATTATTGTAAGCTGCCCCAATTGGTTTAGCAGGGGTCCAGTGTTGCCCTTGTTTTTCTTCTGACTCCCCACGTATCTGAAGAAGGATTTTTTATTGTCCTTGATTCATCTAGGTAGTTTGAGTTCAGTTGCAGCCTTGGCTTTCCTAGCTTGCTCCCTACAGGTGCAGACCGGAGCAGAATACTCCTCCTTAGTGGTGTTTCCTGTCTTCTATCCTTTGTAAGCTGCTCTTTTTAGATGTAGGAAGTCCGTGAGTTCTCTGTTGAGCCAAGGGGTTGCTGATCCCATTTACCACCTTTTCTATGGGTTGGGATGGACTTCCCTTGTGCTTTTAGGATTGCTCCCTGTAACAGGGGGTTAACAGGGGGGCCAAATTTCCTTTGCCTGCCCACCTGTTTCTGGGCCAACCACCCGCCTTCTCACCTGCCATGTCTTGTTGTCAATTAATTAATTATCTTAATTAAATGAGAGGCTGCCCATTTTTTATCCTGATGCCAGGGGGCTCTATCTGCAGCTCTGTTCCTCCCCTACACCGCAGCCCAAGTCTCGCAGATGGTATTTATAAATCCCTTTCTCTGTTGGGGTCTCAGCCGCTGTGGACTTACTCCCCTTCTCTCTAGCTAGGCCTGTCAGCCACAACTCCCCCCCCCCCCCCCCCCCCCCCCCCCACTAATCGGGGCTTAGCTCCAAGGCTTTAGCACTCAAAACTCACTCGGGCTTCTGTGCCCTCTCTGGCACTGGGGCATGCTCACCCCAAATACTGTGCCCTCTCTGGCGCTGGGGTCTGTTCACCCCCGAATACCGCGCCATCTCTGGCGCTGGGGTCTGCTTGCCCCAAATACCACACCCTCTCTGGCACGAGGGTCCCCACACTGCAGTGGGCCCCCAATGAGGCCTCCTCCTTCCCCAAATAGCCTCAGCACGGTCCTCCAGAATTAACATTCAACACAAAACATAGGCTTCTACGGCCAGAAATGATAATAAAAAAAATAGAAGATGCAACATGCCTGCTTACTTTAGGTGACCATGTCCTTTGGCTCACAGCGTGGCGTACTTTTCTGGATGAGGCTGCGGCCGTGGAGTCCCCTTCTCTGCTGCTCCTCTGGTCTTTGCAACTCGCTGTTTATAGGGGTCTGGCCTTCCCCTTCCTGTCACCTGACCGGCAGGCAGGCCTGAGCCTTAACCCCTACCTGATCAGCTGGCCGTGACTGGAAGGTTCTAGATTTAAAGGGACCACCCTGTCTCTTGGTAATAGGGCTAGGGTTCCCTGTTACACTCCCTTTAGGAACAACCACTCATGATGAACTCCCCTCCCTGTCAAATCATGGCCTCTCAGGGCTTCAGGAACAAGCCTCTTGAACTTATGAAAGTTGAGTTTCCTAAAGTCGAGGACACTGCATTGCTGGCTGACTTGCCAGCTTTGTGATGGATAGCAAAAGCGATCAACTTGTGGTCACTTTCACCCAGCTTCCCTTCAACTCTTAGGCTGCTGATTAGCTCATCCCCTTTGGCCAGTACCAGGTCCAGCAGCACCTTACCTCTTTTTGCCTCATAAACTTCTTGAGACAGGTAGAACTCATCCACACATTTGAGGAAGCTTTGAGACCGATCAGATTTGGCCCAAGGGCTCTTCCTATGAGATGTCTCAGTAGTTGAAGTCTCCCATGACAACCACCATGCACCAAGAGTGTGTAGCCTTGGCCAGTTCTCTGGCAAATTCATAGTCAAGCTCTTGCTCCTGATTTGGAAGTCTGTAGTACACTCCTACCATTGTACCCCATTGGCATCCAAGAAGGATGACTGGAGACCCTCTGTGTTACAATATGAGGGCAATGTGGCAATCTCAGCTTGTAGGGATGTGTACTTTTTCTTCACGTAGAGAGCTACACCCTTGTCTCTTTTTTCAACACACTCTCTCCTGTACAGGGTATTGCCATTTACAACCATAGGCCAGTCATAGGAGGAGTCCTACCAGGTCTCCGTTAGCCCTATGAGATCAAAGTCATTTTTGTTTAGCAGAAGTACCAGTTCCTCCTGTTTATTCCCCAAACTTCTGGCATTAGCGTACAGGCAAGTAAGCATGCCATTGGAAGCCCTAGGCTTCCTGGCACTCATGGAGAAGCTCTGTTCTTGGGATGGGGTAGGAGTGGGTTTCCTTAAGCATCCTAACCTGTTGATTTTGTGGTTGATGCTTGGTGATCTTGTTCTGGTGGTTGTCCGCCCATCCCCCAGTGAGCTTTGTTTAAAGCCTGGTTGAGCAGGTCAGCCATTCTGGCTGAGAAGAGCTTCTTCCCCAGTGG